>NC_089761.1:39976772-39986772 GCF_040412425.1 Macrobrachium rosenbergii | reverse complement strand
GAAATCGTTCGGAGAAATATAAATAATTTAATAATAATAATAATAATAATAATAATAATAATAATAATAATAATAATAATAATAATAATAAGAAGAAGAAGAAGAAGAAGAAGAAGAAGAAGAAGAAGAAGAAGAAGAAATATAAAAATATTAATAAAACGAATTGAAAAAAAAAATTATTATTATAATTTTTCAGAAGTTCAAACGAAGGTGCAATGCATCACTATCCTAATACTATTCTCCTTGCATTTTAATACATTTTTATCTATTTGTTAATTTATTAATATATTCTTTTTATTTTTAAAAAGTGGGATCTCTTCTTTCTGTATTTTCCATTACTTTCTGTTACTTCTTTCGAATGAACACATCATATTCTTTGGAAGCTTGAATTTCAAGTCAGTGGCCCCTTTGATGGGCTTGTTCCATACGAATAGGGTTCATCTTCTGAATAATAATAATAATAATAATAATAATAATAATAATAATAATAATAATAATAATAATAATAATAATAATAATAATAATAATATCAACATGAATAATAAAGATTTATCATTAAAATGATTTCATTATCATCACCATCACCAACATCATCATAAAGAGTGCGAACAAAGGAAAAAAGAGATCATTAAATAATAATAATAATAATAATAATAATAATAATAATAATAATAATAATATCATCATCATGAATAATTAGGCTTTTATCATCATTGAAATTATTTCATTATCATCACCATCACCATCATCACTATAAACTACGTACAAAGCCAAAATATAGACCACTGAATAATAATAATGAGAATAATAATAATAATAATAATAGTAATAATAATATCATCATCATCATGCATAATTAAGCTTTCATCATCATTAAAATTATTCCATTATCATCACCATCACAAAAGTACGCACAAAACCAAAAAAAAAAAAGAGACCACTGACATGTTCAAATATCAGAATGAAAGCATCGAAGGGTTCGTGACAATTGATGCAGATAACTGCAATAAAGTTATTTAGCTTCAACAACGCGGTCATTCAGCAGCGCCTAATATTGCACGCGTGGTGGATGTTGGAGAGTTGGTTGGCAGTCCACTTAAAGTGGATTGGAATGAATGCATATTTTATGGACACGAAAAGCAGCATGGAATAATAATAATAATAATAATAATAATAATAATAATAATAATAATAATAATAATAATAAATAGGAGGAGAAGATGAGGAAAAAATGTATAAAAAATGATGATAGGAAAAATTTTTAATAATAAAATTAATAATAATAATAATAATAAAAAGAAGAAGAATAAGAAGAAGAAGAAGAAGAAGAAGAAGAAGAAGAAGAAGAAGAAGAAGAAGAAGAAGAAGAAGAAATATGTATAAACCAATAACGATAAAAATCTTTTAATAACAAGAAGAAGAAGAAGAAGAAGAAGAAGAAGAAGAAGGGGAAGAAATGTATATATATATATATATATATAAACCAATAACTATAAAAATCTTTTAATAATAATAATAATAACAACAATAATAATAATAATAATATGAAGAAGCAAAATACCCAACAAGAGCAGATAAGATCTATTACACACACCCCGTGTCCTTCAGAATTGCTTAATGTGCCTAAATGAACGTGACCTTAAAGGGTCAAGAGTACCGGCGCTACCCATCCTATATAAACACGCAAAGCCACAAATCCATTAAGTCATAACAACAAAATTGCGCTAAAAAGACCTTCCAAGCTGATGACGTCATCTGGTGCGTCTCTGTCAAGTAGGTTGGTTGTGTTGAGCAATGAGCTGTCGTTTACGCATGCGCGCCGCAGTTACAGCGTAATTTGTTAGTTGGTGTGGCTGAGTGATGCAATGCTTTGCTAGCGTTTGTTGGGTCCGTCGATTGAATAGAATAGGATAAAGAATTTTGGCCAAATGCCAAGCACTGGGACCTATGAGGTCATTCAGCGACGAAAGGTAAACTGAGAGCAGGAAAGTTTGAAAGGTGTAACAGGAGGAAAACCTCGCAGTTACACACAGAAATAATTGTGAGGAGAGGGTGGAAAGTTAAAAAGTAAAATGAAAGAGACTATGAACAGAGGTACAGTATAAGGAATGAAAGAGGTTGCAGTTGGTGGCCGAAGGTTCGCTGCAAAGAACCTCAAGCAATGCCTACAGTGAACCACTGATGGCATTACCCCTACGGAGAGGTCCGTGGATTGTCACTAATGTATTTGCTTTAATTGGGTATAAGCTACTGCTCGGGTTAATATACAGGATTGGTTAGTTCAAGATGGGGGCAGACGATCCTTTGAAAGCTTGGCATTAAAGTACCTCCTCTTTTGAACCTTCTGTACCATTGAGGTCGTTCTGTGAAGGTAATAAATTTGTACACAGTGAATTTATGTTGTTTTAAGTGTGTGTGTATGTATATATATATATATATATGTATGTATGTGTGTGCGCACGCGTATTTATTTACGTCCGTCTTTCTCTCTCTCTCTCTCTAAACAAGTAAGACATCCAGACAGGTAAAGCAACCCACCTTCTCTAGATATCTTACAACATCTGTCTTCACGACAAAACGCCTCCGTCTGTGATGATTTTTAACACCATAACAATTTTTCCCCTTTCTCAAACCCTTACAAAAAAACTAACAGGACAGTCAGGCAGTCTGCCCGTCCATCTGTCAATCTGGGACGGAAAAGACGCGCCAAGACGCGACTGAGGACCAAAATTCGTTACTTTTTCAACGAGAGAAACGAGCTGTCTCGTCCCGCGTCTCTCGTTACCGAACGACTGAAATCGATGACGAATTCGTTGCTGATGTAATTTCCACCTGCGAGATTTTCTTCTTCTTCTTCTTAATAGACGTTTAATTACGAGTTCGCTGGTTCGATCGTAATTACCGTAACGGTTTTTGTTATTTCATTATCACATTTTACGTCCTCTGAATGAATCAGACGTCATAATGATCCCAAATATTATTTATGAAATGTTATAATACTAATAATTAAAAGAATGTTCATATTACTTAATGGAATCATTCCAGATTCCAATCAATTTATAAGAACTGGATATACAGGAAAATCCAAAACAATGCAAAAGGAAGAGAATTGGGGAAAACATCTGAAAAATAATACAGAAACGTTGTGATCTAAATTAACATTATACAGTATTCTACTCTGTTCTTAATATAGAATGGAGTTAAATTTAGAGTTTAGCCCAAAGGCCAAGCACTGGGACCTTTGAGGTCATTCAGCGCTGGAAAGGAAATTGAGAGCAGGTAGGTTTGAAAGGTGTAACAGGAGGAAAACCTCGCAGTTGCACTATGAAATAATTGTTAGGAGAGGGTGGAAGGTAAGATGGAAGAAAGAGAATATGAAAGGAGGTACAGTAAAAGGAATGAAAGGGGTCGCAGCTAACGCTGAAAAGAACTTTAGTAATGCCTACAGTGCACCGCGTGAGGTGAACTGACGGCACTACCAACCTACGAGGGATTGTTGATATACCTTTGTTGAATAATCTTATTTTACTAGCGAACCCATAAATTCAAAACTGCTGGTAATGTAAGAGAGGGTCCAGACGGCATTACGTCTATTCTGCATACTTATCTAATACCCAGATGTGAAGAGGCTTGCCCGGGCTAGATAACGGCAATTCTAAACGTGGAAATCATTACCCGGAGAAAGTTGAGTATACCTTAGTTTAACCAGACCACTGAGCTAATTAACAGCTCTCTATGGCTGGCCAGAAGGATTAGACTTATTTTACATGGCTAAGAACCATTTGGTTACTTAGCAACGGGACCTACAACTTATTGTGGAATCCGAACCACATTATATAGAGAAATGAATTTCTATCACCAGAAACAAATTCCTCTAATTCTTCATTGGCCGGCCGGAGAATCGAACGCGGGCCCAGTACAGTGCTAGCCGAGAACGATATCGACCCATCCAATGAGGAACACCCGGAGGAAAAAAAAAGGATTGTGTTATTAAAATAAACGGGCCTTTGGTCCTAATTATATGAATATTTGTATACAGTGAATATGCTGGATAAACATGACTTGAATATTTACAGACAATGAATAATATGCCAAATAAACTGGACTGTAGCCCTATTCATACGAATATTCAAAGTGAATAATAATGAATAATGAATAAGAGACCCACAACAAAGGGCTGGTCCCTCGCACTACCTAACACTGAAGAAGGAGGAGGAGAAGTTCAGCTAACGACCTCTGGCTTTAGTTTGCCACAAGTTAAACTCCTGTAGGAGAAAGGCTAAAGTTTCCTATGGGAGGCCCTCATTAAATTTCGTCCTCGCGTAACTCTAGGGACCTGTAAAGTACTGCTTAAATTCTCCTCAAGTTATAATATAATGTGTGTGTTTGTGTGTTCGTGATCCAGTGGTTACCAGGCCCCCTCAAAATTGAGCGTCCCGGGAATCGATACCAGGTGGGGTGGGTGGGAAACGACTTGGGTTCTTTTCCTGATAACTATCTATTTTGGTTCTGTTGATACTAGGCAGCGAGAAGATCACGTGGCAGTTGGTCAATGGTGGTGGGTTGCAGCCAGCGAGGAGATGAACATATGGCATGCAACCTCATCCTAAAAGTCTGGCCGAGAAACAATTTATCTGTTTATTTCTATATTTATCTATCTAAATTTACTGTATATATGGTTATAGACAGATAAAGATGGATATATATATACACTGTACACACACACACACATATATATATATATATATATATATATATATATATATATATATATATATATATATATATATATATATATATAGAGAGAGAGAGAGAGAGAGAGAGAGAGAGAGAGAGAGAATATATATAAACAGACGTATATATACATGTATAAATACATAAACACACACACACATATATATATATATATATATATATATATATATATATATATATATAGAGAGAGAGAGAGAGAGAGAGAGAGAGAGAGAGAGAGAGAAATTTCAGTAATATGTCTCACACTTCATAAGCCAACATGAGCTAGCATAGTCACTCTTAAAGAATGTGGAGAAAGGCTCATATTTCAATGCATATGTTTGCAGTGCAATCTTGTACAACTGCTATTCAGTCTTTATCTCATATCAGAACTAGGAGTGAGTTTATAAATAATAATAATAATAATAATAATAAATAATAATAATAATAATAATAATACCTCTTGTTTGTACCTCTATATCTCGCATGTTATTGCATGTGTTATTTGCTAATATTAATAATTATTTTTGTTTATGATAATTACCATGGCAAGTATCATAAAGGCTACTGATTTTACTAGTGACACTGACATTATCATTATTATTATTATTATTATTAATTAATTTAGCATGGTCTTAATCATTACTATTATCATAATTACGTTTTTATTTCCTATCATAATAATAATAATAATAATAATAATAATAATAATAAATCACTATTATTATTCAATACGTGTACTGTATACCATCTTCGTTAATAATAATAATAATAATAATAATAATAATAATAATAATAATAATATTCAACGTGTGTATACTGTATGCTACCTTCGCTATTAATAATAATAATAATAATACAATAGTAATCACTATCATTAACATTCAGTGCTTGAGGACACTTTCAGTTAAGGCGCACGTTGTTCTAATCTTCCCTGACCTTAAAGCAAGCAAAGTTAAGTTCAAGCACAGTGTAATGTCATCCGCTGTAACAACAGATCACCTTAGCAACTTGACAATATTGTACACTGAGAGAGAGAGAGAGAGAGAGAGAGAGAGAGAGAGAGAGAGAGAGAGAGAGAGAGAGAGAGAGAGAGAGGAGCTGAAAATATCTGTAACGTGTATTACTGAAAAAATGGAGAGAGAGAGAGAGAGAGAGAGAGAGAGAGAGAGAGAGAGAGAGAGAGAGCTGAAAATATCTGTAACATGTATTACTGAAAAAAAAAAATGGAGAGAGAGAGAGAGAGAGAGAGAGAGAGCTGAAAATAGATGTATTATTGAAAACATGGAGAGAGAGAGAGAGAGAGAGAGAGAGAGAGAGAGAGAGAGAGAGAGAGAGAGAGAGAGTTTTTCTTTTCTGCACTTACTCCAATGGCAACTTGAGTAAATGTTGCTTTTTATATGAATTCTTTGGTCTCCCGACGAGCAATCTCTCTCTCTCTCTCTCTCTCTCGCTAGTGTAAACATGGTGACAGATATATCAACTTCACGATTACATTGCAACATTCGGGTCACTGACACTGAACAAGTTACGGTCCTTGACTGTAGGATAAATACGTTGTGTATCTAACATACGGACTGAGAGAGAGAGAGAGAGAGAGAGAGAGAGAGAGAGAGAGAGAGAGAGAGAGAGAGAGAGAGAGAGAAAGCAATCTCTGAAAATCTTAAGAAAATAGGCAAAATGGAGCCAGGCCATTTTCAGTCAAGAAGAGACCACTGAACTCATTTCAGTTATGACGGAAAATCTGAGTTAGGTTTCATCTTCACCTTTTCCTTATTATTATTATTATTATTATTATTATTATTATTATTATTATTATTATTATTATTCAGAAGATGAAAGCTATTCATATGGAACAAGCCCACCAAAGGGGCCACTGACCTGAAATTCAAACTTCCAAAGAATATGAGAACTGTAAAAAGAGATCAGGTATTAGAAAAACAGATAAATTAACAAATTATTAATTAATAAATATACAGAAGTATAAGTAAAAAATTAAAATACAAGTTGAACTGTATTAGGGTATGAATGCATTGCATCTTCGCTTGAACTTCTGAAGTTCAAATTGCACGACACCCTATGGGAGGCTGTTCCACAGTAGCTCTCTCATCCACACAGCAAATAAGAGTCCTTGTTCACCCACGTGGAGCAGTTTTTCATCCACGCAAAATACAAGAGTCATTATTCGCCAACATAGCCGTCATCCACACACAACACACAGATCGTCTTCATCCATGACTTTCTTCATTCATATAGAGACGTCTTTGTGAGTATAGAGTCCCTACTTCATGCACAGACCTAATTCATCCACACAGAGCCCTCTCATCCACAAACAGAGAGAGAGAGAGAGAGAGAGAGAGAGAGAGAGAGAGAGAGAGAGAGATATCCTGACCCATATAATGGGCTTTTTCATCTACATAGGCTAAAACATCCTTTTTACCCAAGAGACCCATTCTTCATCCACGCAGAAGCTCCTAATTCACTAATTACTTTACAGTGTGGTGGTCCAGAGTTCAATCCCCGTTCCCATAAGCCTACCAATGCCTGGTTCTCCCAGGCCCTGGCTTAGGTGGCGAAGGATATTATCCGCAAAACATATTCATCTTCACATATCCTTTATTCATTACCAACGAGTAAGGTCCCTTAAAGTCTCCTTTACACCGGATACGGCGGCATCAACCGGATATTATACCGTACACGGGTTTCCGGCCGCGCTGGACGGACTGCATTCCTCCAAACGACCAGAGATTCATTTGTTTTTGTCGCAATGCTCAAGAGGAAACTGAATCACATTCTTTCGGCGAATCGCCTTGTGATCCCGGTACGTGTTTTTTTTTTTTTTTTTGCGTAGAATTTTCATAAGTTTTTCTTGTTTTGTTTTTGTTGTTGTTTTAGGTTTATGTACATGACTTTCATCACAAATTCAAAATAGCCTTTTCAGTCTCATATTTTCTTTTAAATAAATTCCATTCATTGCTTTCTTGGCCGTGGATTGGAAATTCGTGTTTTGCTATAATTTGAAATTCGCTTTTTTATCATTGATTTATAATTGTTTATTTTATACTTTTCATTTTCTACTTTCCTTTCTAGCAAAATTTTAAAAATTTTAGATTTTTGGAGAAAAATTTTCAAATTTTAGCAAATTTTAAATTTTCGAGAAAATTTTTAAAATTTTTAGCAAATTTTAGATTTTGGAGAAAAATTTTAAAATTTTAACATATTTTTAATTTTTGGAGAAAAATTAAAAATCCCGTCTTGGTACAGAATCATTTAAAGTTCACATCGTATCAGATTTCCATTGCATTATTTTCATTTTCTTCTAACCGATTTAACACCGTTGTTTCTTCACACATTTAAAACTCCCACATTTTTTAAATATATATTGAAACATTGACACTGCTTGGTTTAATTGTAACAACATTTTTTAATACATTTAAACATTATTTACGGTAAGAGTTAAATATTTTCCTTATCGTCATGACTGAGTCACCGGATGTGAGAGCTAATTTCAAGTATTACATCACAGGACCGCGTGTAACGTGGGAGGGAACTTGCACCTACACCTATGCGCTTGAAACTACACCTGAACACGCTACACCTAAGCATTTGAACCTACACCTAAACATATTGCAACTAAGTGCCTGAACCTACACCTAAACATACTGCACCTAAATGATTGAACCTACACCTGAGCACACTACACCTAAGTGTTTGAACCTACACCTAAACATACTACACCTAAGCTCTTGAACCTAAACCTGAACATGATACACCTAAGCACCTGAACCTACACCTAAACATACTACACCTAAGCGCCCGAACCTACACCTAAGCATACTACAGTATAACTAAGTGCCTAAACCTACACCTAAACATACTACACCTAATCGCCCAAACCTACACCTAAACATACTATAATTAAGCGCCTGAACCTACACCTAAACATAAACCTAAGTGCTTGAACCAAGACCTAAACAACTACACCTAAACGCTCCAACATATACCTAATCATACCACACCTAAGTTTTTGAACCTACACCGAAACACTTGCACCTACACCGAAACAAACTGCACCTAAGTGCTTGAACCTACACCTAAACACGCTATCCCCTAAGCACTTTGACCTACACCCAATCATACACCTAAACACTTGAAACTACACTGAACACACTACACCTAAGCATTTGAACCTACACCTAAACATACTAAAACTAAGTGCCTGTACCTACACCTAAACATACTACACCTAGGCACTTGAACCTAGACCTAAACATACTACACCGAAATGCTCGAACATACACCCAATCATACTACACTGAAGTGCTTGACCCCACACCTAAACACACTACCCCTAAACACTTGCACCTACACATACTACACCAAAGTTCTTGAACCTACACCTAAACATACTATGCCTAAGTGATTCATTCTACACCTAAGCACTTAAACCTACACCTAAAATTACTACACCTAAGCTCTTGAACCTACACCTAACCACGCTACCCCTTAACACTTGCACCTACACCTAAACATACTATACCAAATTACTTGAACTTACACCTAAATATACTATGTCTAAATGGTTGAAACTACACCTAAGCACTTAAACCTACACCTAAACATATTACATCTAAGCGCTTGAAACTGCATCTAAAAATACGACATCCAAGTGACTGACCTTATACCTAAACAAACATACTACACCTAAGCTCTTGAACCTACACCTAAACACTTTCTCTGTCCTTCATTTCTTATCGCTCCAGTCAACTTAACGCCCTAATCTGACACAGTGATTTACTGAAATAATTTTGACAATTACAATTAGTCCTTGAGTAGATGACTGATGATGAAGACCACGATAATGTGTGTGTGTGTGTTTGTAGTCAGATGCTTGGGCACCCGCCCTCTCCCCGTTGAAATTCCCTTTGTAGTTGAACTTTAACCCTTTAATGGTCAAAAGTGGAATTATAGCTATAGGTTTTAACGCAAATGACATGTGTTCGTGATATTTTGATTCAACTTAATGTTATTAACATATGTATGAAGAGAACTGAAACTATAGTTACAGTTTTGAATAAATGCAATGCAATTTATTATACTGCTACTAAAAGTTAATTTCCAGTGAGGGGAGATGATGAACAGGGAATGGGGTAGGTTGAAATTTTGAAGAGACTTTGGAGGGCCACAGGTCTCTTGTGTTATCGATGATATGCACTATTTTGATGACAAGGAAATTATACTGTAGTCGAAAATTAAAACTTGATAA
>NC_089761.1:39731772-39971772 GCF_040412425.1 Macrobrachium rosenbergii | reverse complement strand
ATTTTATTTATTTCTCGAGTCTGGGGCAATAATTTTACGACATAACATCCCACAAAACAAAACAAAACCGACTATTTCAAGTCTCACTTCCCAAAATCATCTCTATTTATCTCTGTATAATAATCGTAATATATATCTGAAATCTTAAGCGAATCGTATACTTCGGAGGAAAAATATAGGAAGCTGCGATACGGTAACTAGATCCAAGACTTTTGGCGGCCAATTTTCAGTTCCAATAATTCTAAGTCTTATTTACAGACCTCTTCTGTTGGATGGTATCCCAGAGTCCATAAGCTTTCCATCAGACCTCTTGATCCTTTCAACGGCATAGAAAATTTGTTTCACTTGTTCACTACTTAGTACTATGCTGGGATAACCAGGAACAAGGGGGAAGTTGGCAACGGACTCTGGCAGCAAGTCTTGCTGGTACTAGGTGATTGAAGGTTACGAAAGGGAAGAGAGGTCATACGAACTGGGAAAGGAAGCTAGTGGTTTGGGTTAAACCCACATGGAATGTTCTCATTTTCACGTTTTCTTTCGGTATTTCTTCTTTCGTAAATTCTTCGATACTTAATAATGATTTTTCATGTGTAATCCCAAAAAGTTTCTTTCCTGAAACATCATACGTTTGGTATCGCTTCCAGCCTGTGCAACGAACATTTTAAGGGCTTCTTTTTATGTATTTCCGATGTCTCACAGTCACAAATGAACAGGTTTCCATTATGACTGGACTAGTGTAAAGTTACTTTTTAGGTTATTATTACTCCTCTGTTATTTCATTGTCAAATATCAAACGGAGACAGAAACCAGTGGGAGGGGCTTAACAGCCTACAGGCAGCACCGAACGTTTAAAAAGTGTTAGTTTTATCGGCAAGATTTAATCTTCACAAAACTCATAATCATAACTCAATCCTGCTACAATTGAACGTTTTTGAAACTGCGAAACTTGGCATTCCTGAATGATTCATTTTAATCACATCAGTCTTTTCACTCTTAGACATCAAAGTTTATGGACGACACAAATTATTGAAAAATGACCGTTACGAAGAAGACATTCAGAGAGGAGTCAAACTTTATGAAGATCCAATAATAAGGTGATAATTTTCGGTCAGCTTTCAAACAAAAGTTCAAGGAAATTTGTGGTTCCAAAAATCGCGAGGCTCGTTTGATGCCCTTTGTTATTAATAAAAAAAAAATCGTTAATTTGGCTTTATTGTGTGACAACGAAGCTTGTGAGGAATGCACATTATGACGTCTACAAGCACTTACAGATTAGGCATAATTGTTTGGGTCTACTTCCACCATGCGTTTAAGTGTTATATTTATTCTAAATTGAAGATCCTCATTTTATACATGTTTTTCCCATTGACAGTATATATATATATATATATATATATATATATATATATATATATATATATATATATATATATATATATATATATATATAATAGGCCTATAGACCACAGACCTACTTTACATCATTCACATACCAATCTTAGACTACTGTCAATCCGGATTCTTCAACTAAATGAATTCAAAGCGGCTGTTAAACTTAAGAGTTGAGACGCCTAAACTTATGTTCACCGAGTGTAAAACGTTCAAAAGGAAAGACTTTACGTGTATTTTACTTTAAGAATAAGCAAGGTTATGTTTTTGATGAAGTCTCCTAGCGTAACCCACATTTCAAGCACCTGTTCCTCGCCATCACCATTCCCAAGACCTCTCTCTCTCCCTCTGACACAAACTCGTGCGTACGTTTAGCTTAACCTTTTTACTGGGTAATCGCGTTTGACATAAGTTGCCGTCGAACGTTAAACGGAAAATCATGGATTCAAACTGTCGTACAAATGAATACATAAAAAACTGTAAACGTAACATCCAACTGTATCATTTATCTAAAGATAGTCTTCAAAACTTTCATCTAATTTCCATTCATTCTTTGTTTGCCGATTTGTACAGAACCATAAAGCAGATATGCATCAGCAGGAGACGCTGAATGTATGAAAACTAAAACAAAGACAAAAAAGTTAAAAGTAAAGATTGTTTTTCCTTCCTTTCTTTTAAAAACAAAGAGAGAGAGAGAGAGAGAGAGAGAGAGAGAGAGAGAGATTGTCTTCATCCGGGTACCCGAGATGTCACTAAGTTCGCAGGAAAATAAGAGGAAAGTGAAAGTGGTTTCCTTGGAAAGTCGGAAATACTTTCCCGCCATTTTCATGACGTACAGATCGTGACGGGCATCATGGCTGCCAACGAAAACCGGACTTTGAAAGAGAGGTGTTGAAGGGAAACACAGAGGAAGCAAGAGAATTCTATATTCTGGAAGAAAGGTCAGAATGCACGTTATGAATGTATGTGTACA
This sequence comes from Macrobrachium rosenbergii, assembly GCF_040412425.1. Classification (NCBI taxonomy): domain Eukaryota; kingdom Metazoa; phylum Arthropoda; class Malacostraca; order Decapoda; family Palaemonidae; genus Macrobrachium; species Macrobrachium rosenbergii. The sequence continues at coordinate 39,969,410 of NC_089761.1, read as the reverse complement.
TGTATACTATATTATATATATATATATATATATATATATGTATGTATATATATATATATATATATGATTTATGAGTAAATATATATGTGTGTGTGTGTGTATGTGTGTGTATTATATATATATATATATATATATATATATATATATATATATATATATATGTATGTATGTGTGTGTATGTCTGCATATATATTTACTCATAAATCATACTTATATATGTATATGTATACATATGATTATAAATTATTAGTTAATGTTTAACATATTGATATTTGATATTTCTCTTTTCTTCGCTCATAACCGACTCATGGCCACCAGGACTTTGATGTCGCGATGCCAAAGAACCTTCAATCAACCAATTACAGTCGTATGAATCTTTCAGGCTAAGAAATTATACGACATGAAATATAAGATGATGGCTGTTCAGCACGAGAGAGAGAGAGAGAGAGAGAGAGAGAGAGAGAGAGAGAGAGAGAGAGAGAGAGAGAGAGACTACATATCTGGTTTATCTCACAGACTTCGAGTGTTTAGGAATGAACTTAGGGGAGATGGCTAGCCTCTATTTATATTACAACATCCGGTTGGTCTCCATGATGCTTTGCGCGTAGACCTTTTTCTAATGGCCTCTTCCCCCCACCCCCCACCCATGACTGTGGGAATACATTCCCACAGCAGCTGGATACATTCTTTACGTGACTGCATTCTCTCTCATAGCATGTTGCCACATTCTGTATGTGGATGTATGTTGACATTTTAACTGTTTGCGTGTGCGTCAGTACATTCTCTGAGTACTGTTTGTGTATCTGAGTATATGAATACATGTTTAATATGTGGATACGTTCTTCGAGTATCTGGATACATTTAAACATGTGGATACATTCTTTGAGTATCCAGATACATTCTTCTTCGAGCATTCAGACACATTTTAACATACGGATCCATTCTTCGAGTATTCAGCCAAATTTTAACAAACATGGATACATTCTTTGAGTATCCGGATACATTTTAATACGGAGATACATTCTTCGAGTACACGGATACATTTTATTATCTGAATACATTCTCTGAGTATCCGGATACATTTTAATATGTGAATACATTCTTCGAGTATCCGGATACATTTTAACATGTTGATGCATTCTTCGAGTACCCCATTTTAACATGTGGATACATTCGTCGAGTATCCAGACACATTTGAACAAACGTGGAAACATTCTTTAAGTATCCGGATACATTTTAACAAACGTGGATACATTCCTTGAGTATCCAGATACATCTTAACATGTGGATACATTCTTCGAGTATCCAAATACATTTAAACATGTGGATACATTCGAGTATCCAGATACATTTTTTAACATCCCGATACATTATTCGAGTATCCGGATACATTCTATGAATATATGAATGAGCTCTTAGTTTACTGAAAGTCTAAACAAATATTCCTCAGTCATTTTCCTTTTTCAACAAGTAACTCCCAGCAACTTGACGAGTTTCGCTTTTGGAATTACAAATAATAATAATAATAATAATAATAATAATAATAATAATAATAATAATAATACCATGAGGCATTCAAATGGCGAAGAAATCCACAATGGTGCGGGTGTAAACATATAGTAAAAATATGTTGTGGATTTCTTCACAAATAATAATAATAATAATAATAATAATAATAATAATAATAATAATAATAATAATAATATTATTATTATTATTTATTATTATTATTATTTCAGTAGGTGAAAGCTATTCACATGGAACAAGCACACTAAAAGGGGCCATTGACTTGAAATTCATGCTCCCAAAGAATGTTGGTTTCAACCTCACACCGCAGCAGTAACTGATCATGTTATAGAGCCAGTGATTTCTCATCACCTGGGGGAGACTCGAACCCGCGGCAAACTATATACTATAGATGAATAAGTTTCAACGGAGTATTTTCAGAAAAAAAATTTTTTCGATCGACTGATTCAACTGGCGTAAAATTAAGGAGGCCCTCTCAATTCAAGGGCGAGAGCGTAGCTAACGACAGTCGCGCATGCGCATCTAAAACGCCTCTTTAAAGGCAGCAGCAGCATTCAAGGTCCGCAGAGGCTCGCATTAAGGTCCTTGCAAACGGAAGAGCGCTCTTAGTGACTTATTTATATGAATCACTAGGCTTAACGTTAGTGTTTTGGATTCCTTTCTAGAACTTTAGAACTTATTTTTATTATTAGATTCTTTTATTGTTTTTATATGAAAACTAGTTTAAAGTTTAGAAAATATTCATGATGTGCATGCGATATATATATATATATATATATATATATATATATATATATATATATATATATATATATATATATATATATATATATATATATATAGTTAGATACACACATATATATGTCTACAGTATATATATATATATATATATATATATATATATATATATATATATATATATATATATATATATATATATATATTTACACACACATATAATTATATATATTTGTATATGCAGACCTCCACAGAACAAAAAAGACACGTGTACAGAAATAAATAGCCTGCTGATGAGAAAATTTGACCAAAACGCCAATATCCCAAATATTGCTAAGACTGACTGAGAATTATCTGGTGTTATGCCATCGCCAGGAAAACCGTTCCACAGTCTTGCAGACAAGGGAATGAAAGACTTCTAGTGGGTTTTTAAGGGATACGGAAGCTTTACGAATCGAGTAGCACGCACAAACTCTGGGACAACACGAATTTACTGCTTTCAGGAAACGAAGAAAGAGAATACAGAATTTAGGCAAAAGGCCAGGCGCTGGGACCTATGAGGTCATTCAGGGCTGAAAAGGAAGTTGGCTCTAAAAAGTTTTGAAAGGTGTAACAGAAGGAAAACCTCGCAGTTGCACTATGAATCAATTATTAGGAGAGGGGTTGAGGAAAGTAAGATGGAAGAAAGAGAATATGAACGGAGGTACAGTAAGAGGAATGCAGCTAAGGGTCGAGGGGACGCCGCGAAGAACCTTAAGTAATGGTGGGATTTTAAGACATACGGAAGCTTTGCGAATCGAGTAGCACGCGCAAGCTCTGGGACAAAAAGAACATTGAAGCCTGAATCGAATGTATCACTCTAAGGAAATGAAAACCGATTTCATTTTCTGATAAAGACATCCGACTTGCCACTTTCGGTGTGTATAAGCCACAAAGGACTTTATCTCACTCCACCTATCCATATCTTTCTTATCGCTATGAGTGTATGGCCTCACAGCCTTTATTCAGCCTAACATCTGCGGTTCCCCAAGATATCTGATAAGATATCGGTCACTATCACCACTAGCGGGAGGTAATGTCAGCGATGTCTCTAGTTTCCCAATATTCTTGGAAATTCTTGAGCTTCTAAAGCCTTCAATTCAAAAAGAAATTAATGGAATTAGAATACAGAGTTTAGGCCGAAGGCCAGACTCTGGAGCCTATGAGGTCACTCAGCGCTGAAACGTAAATTTTGAGAGTAAAAGGTTACAGGCATTCTGGGGGCTATGAGGTCATTCAGCGCTGAAACGTAAATTGAGAGTAAAAGGTTACAAAGATGTAACAAGAGAAAAACCTCGCAGTTGCACTCTGAAACAACTGTTCGGAGAGGATGGAAAATAAGATGGGAGAAAGAGGCACGCTGAAAGAACCTTGCGTAATGCCTACAGTGCAGCTTGTGAGGTGCACTGACGACACTCACCACCTACGGGGCGTGCGCGCCAAAAGTAGGCCTAATTCTACTCCTCGGCATCACACCTATAAAGCAATACACCTTCGGTTGTATGAACCGCTAGAATACACACACACTCTCTCTCTCTCTCTCTCCGACCCCTTTTTCCCGTGTCATCTTCGCTAAAGCAATTTCCGTGTCTCCGGACTCTCCCGAGTCAGTGTATAGAGGTGAAATCGGGTTCACTGTCACGGTTAACATTTGTCTCCCAAGACGCGATCTAGAGTGACGTCTCGTCCGTGGATCTGCCAGATTAGTGGGTAAGGAAACTGTATCACAATGGATGTACACGACAAAGAGAGAGAGAGAGAGAGAGAGAGAGAGAGAGAATCTTATTTACCAAATAATGATAACGTAACACCTTCATCACAAGAACCTGATTACTGTAACAGAGGGAATATACGAGTATAATAGTTATAAGCAAAACACCTTCACGAATGGGAACTGATGAGAGAGAGAGAGAGAGAGAGAGAGAGAGAGAGAGAGAGAGAATATCTCAAGCTATTAAATGTAACACTTACGAAAACCCTGCCACTGAAAAAGAAAAAAAGTACTTCCTGAGAGAGAGAGAGAGAGAGAGAGAGAGAGAGAGAGAGAGAGAGAGAGAGAGAGAGAGAGAGAGAGGAATTCACTTCAATGACACATTTAATGAAATAAACAAGATCTTCTACGAGTGCTATTATCACAAGAACTAAATTCTAACGGATGTTTTCCTAAAAAAAATTCCCATGTTCAGGTATACGGGATGAAGGCCAAACGTGGAGTGGTCGAACCTATTTTAAAACACGGTGCGCTTCACAGACAAGAAACGATTGAACTCAAGGTCTATTGTAGCTTAGACCTACATCGAGGTTCGTGATCCCACGTTTGAAATGGTCGGGCGGATTTCAACGACCTTGGGAATGCTTGAGTTCACTCTGAAGCAACTTTATTACCAAGTAAATAAAAATAAATAAATAAATACGGTCTCAATGGACTCTATAGATAGATGTACAATTTAGGCCGAAGGTCAAGCGCTGGGACCTGAGATCACTCAGCGCTTAAAGGAAAATTGATTGTAAGGGGTTTTTCAAAGGTGTAACAGGGGGAAAACCTCACAGTTGCACTGTGAAACAACTGTTAGAAGAGGGTGGAAAGTAAGATAAAAAAAAAAAGAGAATATGAACGGATGTACAGTAAAAGGAATGAAAGGGCTTGCAAAGAACCTTAAAAGTAATGCCTACGGGGAACGGATACTGAACCCCTAATATACAATTTAACGATCCGCAGCCAATACACCTGTCAAAATAAAGAAACAAAAGGACAGCAAGTCAAGCACTGACCTATTAGCATACATTCACGATCGAGAAGGACAAAGAAATTCTTGCTGGCAATGAAAAGAACGTATTTCAAGTGTTACACCCAGTCAGCAACTCGTATGGACCCAGTCCGGGCAAAACTGGTTTAGTCCGACTTATAAGGTAAAACCCAGAAGGAAATTCTTGATGGTGGTAAGCAAAGAACGTCTTGGAAAGTGTGTGGTGAAATTTATTCTATAAGTCGTAATCTACCTTTGTTTGTGGGTAATTCTCTGCTGTAATTTTTTGGAATGGAAATGGGACATAGAATTTGACCCAAAGGCCAAGCCCTGGGGCCTATGAGGTCATTCAGCGCTGAAACGGAAATTAACAGTAAGTAGGTTTGAAAAGTGTAACAGGAGGAAAACCTCAAAGCAGTTACACTATGAAACAATGGTTAGATAGGGTGGGAAGTAAGATGGAAGAACGAGAATATGAATGGAGGTACAGCAAAAGGAATGAAAGAGGTTGCAGTTAGGGGGCCGAAGGGACGCTGCAAGGAACCTAAGTATTGCCTATAGTGCACCACGCGTGGCATACTGACGGCACTAACCCCCCTACGAGGGCTGTAATATTTTGGACATCAGTTGTATTCATGGGCGCTGTTATGTGTGTGAGAATTTGCTCAGCGAGTTAATGGCTATTTTCACTTTGTTCCACTTGAATAAGCGCATGATTCTGAATCAAAATAAATGGCACCACAATAACAGCCTTGACAGGCGTCACACAATCAAGAGGTCAAGTGAAATGCGGCCTAACCCATGTTGCAATCCGCACCGCACAGCGCATCAAGTGTCCTGCTCACCGATGTGTCAGTACAGTACGTGCGTTAATGCATTATTTCCAGTTTTCCGTTTACGTCACTGAGGATGATGGATCCTAGATATATACATGGAGCATCGGATGCCAAGCAAGTTTTATTATTATTATTATTATTATTATTATTCAGATGATGAACCCTATTCATATGGAACAAGCCCACCAAAGGGCCCACTGACTGGAAGTTCAAGCTTCCAAAGAATATTGTGATCATTCGAAAGAAGTAACAGAAGGTAAAGGAAAATACAGAAAGAGACGATCAGTTATTATGAAAACAGATAAATTAACAAATAAATAAATGTAAGTAAATTACATAGGAGTTTCATCCACAATCCATCGTTTCAACGTTGGCAAGTGGCAGTGACTGTTATTGACTTCTATCTTGGGCCACAAGATGTTGGAAGAAACGTCCTGATATTCACACAACACACCATTTAAACCAGCATTTTACATAACCCCTGACATCGACCGAACCTTAGAAGAAACGTCCTGATATTCACACAACACACCATTTAAACCAGCATTTTACATAACCCCCGACATCGACCGAACCAAACAACTCCATCAGCAGTCACATTTACGTAAAAGACTCGTCTTTTATTTGTGTAGTTGTTGCTATGTCTAGTTAAACTAACTTTAGTAAGCCTAAGAGTCTCAGAAGTGAAAATACTGTGGATTTTGGCGTAGATGTCGCATACGCCCAATTTCAAACCTTATCAAATGCGGACATTCTATCCTGGAAATGTTTTGTTAGTTCATGAACATTTTGGACTGTTCATAATAATAATAGTAGTAGTAGTAGTAGTAGTAGTAGTAGTAGTAGTAGGAAGTCCCAAAATTTTAGCTATCAACGATAGCAACATTCAAGCAGCAGCGAAGCTGGCGGCTATCAAGTTTGATCAGTGATTATTTATCTAATTACTCCGTCGTTTAGTTAATTATGTTGGAGAGAGAGAGAGAGAGAGAGAGAGAGAGAGAGAGAGAGAGAGAGAGAGAGAGAGAGAGAGAGAGGAGTTCCCACGTTGCAGATTCGACCGGCTGAAAATAAACACCTGTGCGAAAAAAACTGGCAGAAGCGTTAAATGTCACGATATCGTAAACAAATAGACGCAAGATATTTCTCATCACCTCCCACGCTACCGGGACCCCACCTACTGAGAGAGAGAGAGAGAGAGAGAGAGAGAGAGAGAGAGAGAGAGAGATCTGTATAAGCATACTGCCAGCTAAATTCGTACACATCAACGGCAAAATGGGTGTCTGCAGTACTGGCGGTAGAGGCTACTACAGTAGTACCATAACTGCTGTTTAAATGCTTCACTCACTATCAACATCATACCAGAATTATGGGAACTATTTTTAATTGGGATGACACTAAAAAAATAAACCCTTTAGAAAAATTAAGGCAAAGAAGAGGCAACACTGGTTTACCGTTTTCAATAAACGGTACGTTGGAAAATAGATGCGTTTATCATCCCGTATTTCAGGATAGGTCTAGTGCCGACATTCTTAAATATGCAATTGTTTCACAGTTTTGGGTGACAGGATCAAGGTGCATCTTTAAATAATCATGATAAGAATAGTAACCTATTTTGTCCGCCAAATCGTCGACAACAAAACTGCATTCTCGTCGTTCAGATCGAATCGCTATATTTCACTGTAGAACATCTCGCCTCAGTAATTTTGTGCATTTAAAATTCGGCGTATTAAGTCTGATGAAATGCATATACAGGCAAAATAGACGTTTCAACTAGTTTCACCAAAACCTACCGAGTTCTAATTGAACTTATTTTTACTTATCTCTTTCAAAGTAATAGCTTGTTTGCCTCACATCTGCATTAACTATATAGCAGTTCGCTGCTGGTCAGTTGTAATTGCTCGGCTCGACTTACAGCTTCTGCGTAATGCGATACCTAACTGCTATGCAGAACCAGCAGCTGCCTGGGGTATCACAAGGTAGGAATGTTCCTCACTGTTTTTGTTATTTTTCTCTACTTCTGTTTTATTCATCCTCTCCTTTTTTCCTCACAATTTCGTTCGTTCTTTTTCGCCTTCGTCTCCCCTGTTTTTAAAAACCATTACTTATTCAAGCAGCAGTTAATTTTCGATCACTTCTTAGACTTCCTCTCAACTTATGTCACTTATTCTTCATAACCCACTCAACATTCTTCCTGTTCTTCCCCGTGCTTAGTCATGGTATCATTTCTCATTCTCTTCTTCTTCCTCTTCTACTTACGCAACATCTTGGGCTTCTCTCTCTCTCTCTCCAATTACTCTATTTCCCCTGTCATCTTCCATTATTCCTTCAACTAGAGCGTCTTAACAAACGACCTTCAAACACTGGCTAACTGCTCAGTCCATTGTCCTCCTTCCCCCTACCACCTCGTTCTGGGCGTACGTGTTCTTTAAAAATTTGCGGTATGCTGACGGCATAATGAACTCGACAGTATATCCTAAGGCCTCAAAATCTTTTCCTGAACTCATTCATATCATGGAACAATACTGAAGCTATAAAATGCACACAAACACACACAAAATATATATATATATATATATATATATATATATATATATATATATATATTTCTATGAAAGTAGTCTGTCGGAAAACCATCAAGATAATGTGGCTGATTCTTTATTATTGTTGTTCATAGGAGATTATATATATATATATATATATATATATATATATATATATATATATATATATATATATATATATATAATGTATATATGTGCTTCTCATGGAAACTGTTTAAAATTAACTATACACGTGCAAATTTTATGCCTACTTGTGTGTGTGTAAGAGAGAAAGAAAGAGAGAGAGAGAGAGAGAGAGAGCGAGAGAGAAATTATTAAGTTATTATTAAAACGTAAGAGAACCCTAGACCACTTCCCATTGCGAAATCACAGAGTTAAAGGAACTTCGGAAAATCCGTGGGAACGGTTGCATGTGTTGCTTCCTCCCCCCCCCTCTCCTTCTCTCTCTCTCTCTCACACACACACTTACACACATTAAGATAATCACAATCACTGCCTTGTTTTGCTGGGCATAGTTAAAAGTCATTGCCAACAAGGAAAAATGTCCACTTTTTGTGTGTGTGAACATGAGACCACTCAAGTTACACGTTTACAGTCACATTACGTGTGGTGTGTGTGTGTGTGTATATATATATATATATATATATATATATATATATATATATATATATATATATATATATATATATATATCAAGTTACACATTTACAGTCACATTGTGGGGTGTGTGTGTATGTATGTATATATATATATATATATATATATATATATATATATATATATATATATATATATATATATATATATACACAATGGGGAGGGGTATATGCATACAAGGGCACAAACACGCACAGTAGGCCTACAGTACTATGTAACATTTGCTTGCAAACGCAGTTGGAAGCACCATCGAGTCATTCATTGAAGCCCACGGTAAAAAAAATATACACACCCCGTTAATGAGTTAATATCCATCTTTTCGTAATTATGGTCGAGATCATTAAAAAAAACACACACATACACACACGGTACGAGTAAAAGCGACTCAAGGCAAATCGTACATCAAAGGGCAGTCACTCAATAAAAAAAAAAAGTTTTACTCCGTCTCTTTGAAACTAAGCGAACAATTTTCAGCACGAAAGCACAAAGAAAAATCGTCCCTTTCCAATAAAATAAAAACGCCATTTAACAAATCAAACTTAGCAATAATTTTCCTAAACACCGATGATCACGACAAAATACAATCAGCAGCAAGAAAACATAATTTAAAAAAAACCAAGACACAACACAAAACCATTATGTAAACATTCTCATCACAGAGCACAACGAGAAGTGAACGAGAAGAGAGTGCGGCACATACCTCCTCTAACGGTCTCCGCAGCCAGACTGAACTGAAGTCTGAATTTCTGCTTCTCTTATGCTCTGCTGAGTCTGGCCCGGTACTTCTACTTACCGGGTAGTCTCTATAAGCATCTTCTGCCCAGTTTCTATCTATACACGTCATTTCTTATTTTTATACATGCCTCAAAGCACACAGTCTTCTCTTCAATACAAGTTTACATTTTTTATGTTGAATAAGGTTGAACTGCTTGAATTAGTATTAAACTCCGATTGGACGATATTGGTGATTACTTGTATATAGTGCATTTTCCCATTAAGAATAGTGTTTTTTTTATATTTACTTTGAAACAAACGAAAAACTACATTGCCTCCAAAACATTCCGTAGAGCTCATACGTATGCTATACTCAGCAAGGACAGGAAAATCCATGCCTCAGGCTCAGGCTTACGTGTCCTCGTAGTACCAGTTTCTTTAAAAAACAGGAGAGAGAGAGAGAGAGAAAAAAACCAACGATCACTTTTTTCATTTCAGTCCAGTTTGTACTTCCCCGCTCTTTAGGTAAATTTTGTCAAAATAATTGATATGGTAAAGGCTGCAAGGTCACTTTTTATTCGATCAGCCGAGGGTAATATATATCTTTGCTATATATTTACGTTATCATGGCTACATGCTGCTCTAAGACCTGGAGCCCGTGCTGGCATAAGGCAAACTTAATCAACAATATTCATTATTATACCATGCTAGTTACTCGGTGACAATGTTACCCTGTTCTTAATTAAGCATCACTGGGAATTTCTGATTTTAGACTCAGATGCTGTTATATGACACCAGTTTTTCCAGAGTTAGCACTTTCAAACGACTAAAGATCTAGATCTTATTATCCGTAAAAATATCTTGTGGTAGCTTTGTCCCTTCAAGCACGCCTCCCTCTTGGCAGCACGGGGATTTTTACAGTTAGAAGGCCATCCGCATGTGATGAAACAGATCCTGTTTGTGTGTATATTAGGCACACAGGGTAAATTACATGACATAGGCCTAACAGCTCATAGGAACCAGGCTGCGGTCTCCAATTTAATCCCCGTCTCGTTAAATCCACCACCGTTATTATGAACTCCCGGCTTTCAGTTGCCAAGTTCGAAAGGCCTGGGTTTAATAAGGACGTTATATATATACAAAATTCAGAAGGCCAGGAGAATAGCGTCTTTCAGATTGTTAAACGGTACTTTCTTATGAAATATATGACATACATCAAATTAACATTACATCAAACCGACTTATGACGTCATGATGGATTCAAACCATCAAATGCATCAGTCCATTTGGGATACTGTTTTTATTGTATACCTTCATAAATCTGTGTTAGTTTATCACACTGAGTTATATCAACACGTTCTTCTTGTATCCATGTTTAATAAGTTTGTTACTAGTACTCTAGTCATTTGAAAATGATATATAGTCCACGGAGACGTGGCAATATCGAACAATATGTATAATACAAACCCCATAACTTTGCTTCTTGTAGACGCTGCCAAATGAAATAGGTATTTTAAACTGAAATTGTTTGCTTTATTATTCAGTTAAACGAAAAACTTTTTATCCCTTACTTTCAGTTTCAGTGTAAAAAAATGAAGCCTTATGATGTGATTTTTTTCTGTTTAGTACTAATTCTTTTATTATATATCTACATATTTTGGTATACATGTTATATATAATTTTTTCTGTTTCAGTTTGTCTCCCGCTCTTGGGAAACAGGGTATCATCTTTACATTTGAAGATCTGACTTAAATTTTTCATCTATACTATAATTTGTGTTAAGCACAAAATTGAATTTAGTAGTGTACAAAAAAAAGTTAGCAAAATCTTGGCCTAGACTCATGACCATACCAATACAAATATTCCGTTTCAAAATGAAATCTTTAGTATATGTACTTTTATATATATATATATATATATATATATATATATATATATATATATATATATATATATATATATATATATATATATATATATATATACTATATATATAGGAAAAGGAATTTATTAGTATCTCACAATAGACTTTCATTTGATCTTTATTTGTAAAAACAGAGAAAACAAAAGAATTTTACAAGGATGCTTCTACTTCTTCTTTTCCTTATTGTAAACATGACTATACCCCTCAATTAAAACGTAAAAAGATACTTTAAGCAATTTACACTCATTCACTGCTGTGGACTGGAGTCGCAACAGCTATGGCTAGAGGTAATTTATGCTAAACACTGAAAGTCAGAGAAGTCTTGACATAAAAAGCCCTCATGAAACAATTTATAAGTCTATAAATGCTTTGTAGCCGTTAAACTATACATCCAATATCCAACAATTTTCCCATCTTTGTGGCATAATTGAAGTTGCAAGCCCGAGTGATATGCATTTTGGTCTCCATTCAATTTATGGGAAATAGGATTTTTATGAAAATGGGGACCCTAAATGTGCAGAATACGAAAAATGTAAGAAAAAAAAAAGCATAATTAATAAAGCTGGTAGTACATTTCTAATTATTGTGTAGTAGTAGGCCTATATTCTGTGAAAAGTTTCATCAGTACAGTAGTGAAATAACTCAGTGGCTATCGAGAAATATTTAATATTTCCCCACTGTTTTGCATGTGGGTGGACAGGTGGGCCTTCACGCAATCAAAATTGCAACCATAGGGTGATAAACATAGCCTAGGAACCCTTAAACTGGAGTTGTGCTCTGGGATTCTCAGCTCATGTAATCTGGCCGTGGCACATAGGCAGTTACTAAATCGTCGCCATAATCTGGCTTTGGCACATAATCACAAACTGCCTCCCCTTCGTAATCTGGCAGAGGAATAGACGGTGCCTTAGGATTGTGAGGGGCGAATTCTCGAATCTTCTCGAGCGGCCTGCTCGCGGGCGTGGAAATTGTTCTGGATCTCTCTTCGCGTTGCTGTTGTGATCTGTTTTCTCTGAAGCTACGGCTTCTCGGTTTCTGCTCTGGGGATGAGAGAGGTTCCTGTGGTCTCGTTGCGTTTGCGGGAAGTGTCCTTCGAAAACCGTGATCTCTTGGAGGGAAAGGATCCTCGTGGTTGGGTGAGCCGGTGTACTGTTGGTTCTGTACAGGCTGCCGCTGGGCCTGCAGCCTGTCTTCTTGTGGAAGGCATCTGGCTTCATGCCCTAGTGGTGGCGTCGGAGGGCGTGGTGCTGTCCGATAAGCAGTTGGATCTGAAACTTGCCTTGGTGGTACTCTGTCATTTTGCACTTGTGGAGGCAACACATACTCTTGTCTTTGTGGGGGTGGTGGATAGTAACCCGTTGTTTCGAGGGGGTTAATGGCATTTGGCGGCACATTGTTCATGGGCATCATGTGTCCAAAATCTCTGGGAGAATTTTGGTAAGGGTACCTTGTTTCATGACCTACTGGTAGCATTAGAGGGCTTGGTACATTTTGATACTCTGCTGGACGTGAAAGGTGTCTCGTAGGTGACAGGTCCTGTTGGGTTTGTTGCGGTGGTAAATAATCTTGGCTTTGTGTGGGTGGTGGAGAATAAACTCTATGGGGAGGAGGTGGTTGTGTATTATAGTACCCTGAAGATGGAGGATATCTACTTGGTTCCATCATGGTTCTATCCAGTGACAGAGGGTGAGGATGGGGATACTGTTCAGCATGTCTGCTGGGCATGGCTGCTGCTGCTGGAGGATATGGTTGCAACTGAGGAGGAACCTCTTGTCTGTACTGCATTTGGGTGGATGGCTGCTCTCTGCCTTGGGCCCCAGCGTAGTATGGGCCTACATTCGGCCCAGGTCCTGGCACGCGAGGTGGCAAATCAGGAGGTGCCAACATCATCGCCGTGATTCGATCTGAAACGGATTCACACGGGGAAGGAGGTCCGTTGCTCTCAGCAAAAGCACCCTGACTACGACTGCTCTGAGGGAGGTGATTGCTGGCTACTGGCTGGGTAGGAGGTAGGAAGTTGGCAGGTGGTGGCTGGTTTTGCCTCATTGGTTGTTGGGGAGGTAATGGAGACATGCCAGGCAGTGGAGACCATGTTGTTGGGAGGGGTTGCCTTCTACTGCCAGAGGATATGCCGTTCTGTAGCAAAGGCGGCGGAGGTACGTCATTCTCGATGAAGAGAGGATTCGATGTCTCTTGACCTGGGCGTAGCTCAAACTGGCTGAAATCGAGATCGAGGTAATCGTCTTGTGGTGCATAAGAATAATTGGGAGCTGGGAACATCTTTCTTGAGCCTTTTTTTCTTTTTTTTCACTGCCTCTGAAATCATCAAAAGTAAGTTTTAAGTATGATTGAAACTTCGAAGAAAATGACTCGCATAGCGTTATACAACGAATTTCTTTTGAAAAATTAGAGTCTTATGCAGCTCGTTTCATCCCACTTATGCAATGAGCTCATGCAAAACAACTATCATACAAACACAGGAATCGGTAATTCATCTTTGCCACTATTTTGACACATGAAAAAGATTAAGAATATCTAGAAAACAAATTTTGTACACAAAGCATTGTCATTATTATTATTATTATTGTTATCGATGCATTTATTCTCTTGCAAATATAACTCCTAGATGGACTATTGAACTAAAAGGGAGAGTACCACCCTGTTATCAGATTTCTTCGTAAGACCAGTCAACCTATCTCTTCCTACATTTAACCCGCGAAAATGTACCATTCTTGCATGGCCTGAGTCAGTGGCTGTTACTTTTTCCTGTACTGCCAAGTTTTGGAATTCTCCTTCTGCTTCTGTTTTTAAACTCTTGATAACCTTTCTTCTTGTCTTTATGAGGAGAAAGATCTGTCAAAGTTCCACCTTCTTCCTTATTTATTGCTTTTTTTTTATTTTACTTTGGAGGTGGGGGAGGGGGATGGGTGGGAACTGGTAAAACACTCATTCCTCACGCCGTTGGACGGTAGAACAGCCTCTCAGAGAATGTCGCGCAATCGGAACTTCAGAAGTTCAAGCGAAGTTGCGATACATCAGCCTAGTACCATTCTCCTTGCATTGCAACACATTTTAATCTATTTATTGATTTATTCTGTCCATTTTAGGTTGTGGGATTTCTTCTTTCTGTATTTCCATTTACCTTCTCTTACTTCTTCCTAATGAACACCACCTTCTCTGGGAGCTTGAAATCCAAGCCAATTAATGGCCCCTTTGGTGGGCTTGTTCCGTATGAATAGTTTAATCTTCTGAATAATAATAATAATAATAATAATAATAATAATAATAATAATAATAATAATAATAATAATAATAATAATAATCTGTTGCTTTATCTTGCTTTACCTCACTACCACCAAGTGTAAAGCTCTACATATTGTTAGCCAGAAAGGAAAAGGTGTCTCAGATTAGCAAGGACAAGTGCTGACATGAGGCCATCCTGATTTGATACTGTAACAGACAGATAAATATAGATAGATAGACAAAGAGATCGGTAGAGAGAAAGGTAGATAGACAGATGGATAAAGAGACAGGTAGATAGATAGCTTGAG
This sequence comes from Macrobrachium rosenbergii, assembly GCF_040412425.1. NCBI lineage: Eukaryota > Metazoa > Arthropoda > Malacostraca > Decapoda > Palaemonidae > Macrobrachium > Macrobrachium rosenbergii. The sequence continues at coordinate 39,954,116 of NC_089761.1, read as the reverse complement.
AGACAGATAGACTGTAAGACAGATAGATAGATAGAAAGATAGATATATAGGTAGTTAGATAAAGAGATTGACAGATAGATAAAGAGGCAGGTAGACAGATAGATAGATAGATGGACAGACAGATAGATAGACAGACAGATAGATAGATAGATATGTAAATAAACAGATAGACAGATCCCTCATGGCAACTAAAGGTAGCCGTAGATCTTGCTCAGGCAAGGCATCAGCATCAAAGACCGCAGAGTGATCGTCATTCGTTTGCAAGAGGGACAACAGCAGCCATTCCCTCCTGCGGAGGCGACCGGAATAAATACACACCATGAGCAGTAATACTCAATGGAGCCATTTCAACTGCTAGACCACTTAACTTGTCGTGAAGCAACGAAGATTAATTAAAAAGTGAGAAAAAAGAAGATTTCAAGAACAGATAATAACGGATCAAAGAAAATGTTCCACTCAGCGATTGATTACATCAATAAAATCCAGATAAGATTAAAATGAGTAATGTTCTGTGTTGCCAGCGCTGTGGATGATTTTTATCGCTCGCTCAAAACACTCAGACTATGAAAATTTCCACGAAAATGAAAGAAAAAAATGATAGCACATGAAAATGTTAGTCTGACTCGCGTTTCGTGGAATGATTAGGTAAACAGATCAGCGGCTGGCTTGGGCTAGAAAAGGGGATTAGGTCTGCCCTTCCCACCGGCCTCTCTTCTAAGGAGAAAAAATGACAATATTAATCGCATGTGATTGAAGGTGTTTACTCCAGTTAAATGCATGCAATAATTAAAAGAATATCTAAATCGTTGATAAATAGATGAACGAATAATTAAATTATTATTGTATTTATTATCTCTGATGAATTGTAATTTCGGATATTTTCATTCGCATTTTTAGCTTTACTTCTTTATGAGTATTATTACATATTGCCATTTCTGTTACCCAACAGAGAGAGAGAGAGAGAGAGAGAGAGAGAGAGAGAGAGAGAGAGAGAGTCTTATGAATAATTCGACCCTATTGGAAAATTGAAGACACCTCCAGTATTTTTTCATCTTTCTCCCTCTCCTTGCCTGCGACTCACAACAGTCGTCTAACAACTAGGTACTAATCCACTGCTTGGGTCAACAGGGGCATATTGGATTTTAGGGAATGCGACCATTCGTCCCCCTCTATAATTTGTGAGGTTGGAGCTCTTACCACTGGGCCACGAGAGAGAGAGATAGAGAGAGAGAGAGAGAGAGAGAGAATGAATTATTTTTAAAGAATAATAATGATACTAATGAGAGAGAGGATGAATTATTTTAAAACAATAATACTAATTAGAGAGAGAGAGGGAGAGGATGAATTATTTTAAAACAATAATACTAATTAGAGAGAGAGAGGGGGGGATGAATTGTTTTAAAATACTAATACTAATTAGAGAGAGAGGGGGGATGAATTGTTTTAAAATACTAATACTAATTAGAGAGAGAGAGGGGGGGATGAATTGTTTTAAAACAATAATAATGATACTAATGAGAGAGAGAGAGAGAGGGGGGGATGAATTGTTTTAAAACAATAGAAATATTACTAATGAGAGAGAGAGAGAGAGAGTATGAATTATTTTAAAACAGTAATAATGAGAGAGAGAGAGAGAGAGAGAGGATGAATTATTTTAAAACAGTAATAATGAGAGAGAGAGAGAGCTCAAATTTATTATTTTAAAGCAACATTGCAAGTAATAATATCTTGGAAGAACACCCCTCTTTAAGGCAAACTTCTTTGAAAAGAATGGCACCCTGTATGCAATATAAGCTCAACGGCATAAGGAGTGCTATTTATGTCAGAGAAAAAAAAATAATAATAATAACAATAACAATAGAAAGTAAGACCAATAAAAACTACACGAGAACATGAAAGCACAGTTCGCCATGACGTCAGCGCGATCGCCTTATCTTTATCAGGATTTCCACTTTTTATTTATCATATCTGTGGAATGCAGGGAGGTGCCCACTGCTCACCCCAAACCCTAAGTTACAGCAGTTTTTATGGCCGCCATTAAGCAATTACATTTTAGAGAGAGAGAGAGAGAGAGAGAGTGTGTGTGTGTGTGTGTGTATACACTTACTGTTACTAGGCTATAGTTTCACACACATATCTGCTAAATCTAATCTCATCCCTACAAATCCCTTAACTCTGGGCAGCTTGTTTAAATTCAAGGGTAAACTTGACCCCTTGATGACCTCGTGTGTTGTGGACACGTTCAGTTGCTCAAAAATGATGTAGGGACTACGTGGGATCACGCAGAGGGTATAAGGGTCAGAATTGATTGTCACAAAGGTATTAGCTATAGTACAGGTAACAAACTTTCAAATCTTGACTTTGCAGCATCAAGGAATTATTATTATTATTATTATTATTATTATTATTATTTAGAAGATGAACTCTATTCATATGGAACAAGCCCACCGCAGAGGCCACTGACTTGAAATTCAAACTTCCAAAGAATATGGCGTTCATTAAACAGAAGTAGCAGAAGGTAATGAGAAACAGAAAGAAGAGATCGCTTATTAAAAGAAATTAATTAATAGATAGATAAAAAAATATAAGCATGATTTCCAGTACAAAGATTTTGAAATAACAAGACGGGGACTGAACGGTAAACTGTTGATAATTCTGGAATCTTTGTTTATCAAACAACTTGTTCCTCAATTGAACACTTAGCAGTCTTCCTCGACAACTCGATACCTTACGTTTGTTCCTTTAGTCACTTCGTCCTTCCTTCCTCTTTTGATGCCTGGTTCTTTTGCGCTTAGTTTTAATTCTGTTCTTTTTGATATATTATTTCTCTGAGATGCACTTTCTCTTTTAACCTTCCTTTGTGTGTCTGTTAGTACCAAATCTTGGAAGGGAGAGAGAGAGAGAGATTATGCATACATAAGCAAATCACATATGTATCTTAATGCACTAACCTGTATCATAATGGAAGTTATCGCAAGTAATGTCTCAGAAGCACAGCATCTGTGATTCCCGTTTCCATTCGATCCTTGTAACCTCTTCTTCCAATCAGGAAAAGGAGGTGGTGTCCTTTGGAAGTCCTGCCTTCTTGGAATCCCCAAGACCACCAGCCGTGTGCTCTCCTGCCGCCAAGACTGAAGCCTCGTGTGGTTAGACTGAGCGTAATCATTTAGGAACTGGTGACAGGCTGAAGAACAGCCCGGTTTATCTTATCTTGCGTTTTACGTCCAATCAGACACGGCGAAAGATAATGGATTTTTTTAATATATATATTTAGCCTTCATGGAATCTTGGATATGAGGAAATGCTTAAAGCAATGTTTGGTTTTCCACTTGATGTAAACAGTGGATTTTGTCACTGCACAATCATGGAATGAAATATTCAATTTAGGCCGAAGACCAAGCGCTGGGACCTATGAAGGTCGTTCAGCTCTGCAAGGGAAATTGAGAGTAAAAAGGTTTGAAAGGTGTAACAGGGGAAAACCTCGCACCTGTAATATGAAACAATTGTTAGGAGAGGGTGGAAAGTAAGATGGAAGAAAGAGAATATGAACTGAGGTACAGTAAAATGAATGAAAGGGGTTGCAGATAGGTGTCGAAGGGACGCTGTAAAAAACTTTAGTTTATAGTCCTACCAGTGGGAGATTTCGCAAGCGTACTGGGGTCATATTCCCCTGCCAAGGAAGGATGATAAGTCTAGAATATTCGAAAGTGCAGATGACCTGCATAAATGTTGGGTGTAGGCCTATGTGATGGAAGGTGTAGTACAAAGAGATGGACAAGAATACCCTAAAGAACATTTTATAGATTACTGGTACAATTCTGTTGCTTCATTTGTAAAAGAAGATTTATACGATACGAGATATAAACACACGTTTCGTGACAAGGGAATAGCAGAGTTTTGATCCAAAACCATTTGCTTTGGTATAGATAAGGAATTTATAAATGGTCTTACGGATATTTCAGAGGAAGAAGTCTCTGAAAAACTAAAGTAAGAGCGTTTGCAACATAATGATACAAGTTTTGTACCGTTTAATACCATTTCAACATCACCTAAAACTGAACGCCGTAGGGGTCTAGCGCCGTCAGTGCACCCGACGCCATAGGCATTACTAAAGGGGGTTTGCAACGTCCCTTCGGCCCCTAACAAAACTCACTTTTGAGCCTTTTACTTCTACCTCCAATCCAGCCTCCTTTCTTCTGTCTTGCTGTCAGACCTCTCTGTCTGTTACTTTAGTGCAATTGTTGGTTTTTTCTCAGTTCCACTTGATGATTTACCAGTTCTTGAATTTTAGCGCTGAATAAATTGCACTAAATTAACTAAACTACCTAAAACAGTAGTCTGCAATTTCAAAGGATATGCTTCCTGGTAAAAAGTGATCAGCTTATAGTATACTGAAGGATGTTGGTATCTCACATGTGACAGTACTGAAGGAATCTGAAAAAGCAAACAAATCACTCAGCTAACGAAAATTTGTTGAATACTTTGTGAGGAAAGGGACTAGACTAGACTAAAGTATATGAATGCTATAGCAAGGTGCCATTTATTATGTGCTTGCGTGGCAGTCTGTAAATGGTACTAAAGGTTCTTTGTCAATGCCTTCTTAGGCCTCATCTGCATCACTGTCTCGTTTCTACTTAGCTGCCCTACTTCTTCAACTGCTTCTTGTTTTAATTCTCTACTTTCATCCAAGAACAAATCCTTCAGGGTAGACCTAACAGCCCAAAGTGCGACACGGTGATCCGATTAGATTAATAATTATAAAAAAAGTATATAAACATGATGAAGGAAAAGATGGAACCAGAATAATGTGGTATGAAAAACAGCATTATGTTAACAATATACAAAACCCAGGGCCACTGCTAATTAAAAGGAATGGTTGAAAAATATCGAATCAACAGTTGTCAATTTGGCTTCATGCCAGGGAAATCAACAAAAGAAGTAGTCTGTAACGAGGTCACTACAAAATGCAAAAGGTTATACCATACCTTGGGAAGGTATCTGCCAGATTACAAAGACAAGCAATCAGACGAGCTTTATTGAGAAAAAAAAATAACAAGGTCCTGGAGAGATTCACTGACACAGCAACATTATTGTGACGTAACATAAGATGTGTAATGAAGGCTGTGATAAATATATCATAAGAATTTTCTGTCTGTTTATCCTAGGAGTGCAGAAAGGGAGGCCCTGGGAGCTAATTGTGTGTGCAGAACATGGTGTTAACTGCAGAAATGGGAGAGGCTGTACAGTAGACATTTTGGAGATGGAGGAATGGAATCGAAGAGAAGGAACTAATATTCATTGCAAGCAAAATAAAAAAATATTAACTGGAATATCTTTAATGGCATCCGCAACACCATCAGCTTTCTTCTTAGTGATTTTTCCTGAAGCCCTTGTGGATTTTTCCACTAAAATCATTCTTTTCCTTAACTATAAATACATAAGTTTTTCTCTCTATAGTAGGAGCTGTCATCTTCAATTAACTTTTTTTAAATATATTCGTCTCCATGATATCATCGATCTTAGAGTCAGTGACCCGGGGAGAGGTAGTCGTGTCAGAACATACCTCTGAAGTTTAGCAATTTTCTCATCCCTCGCAGCAATTAGAGCAGCACACTCTACTATCTCACTTTCCTCTTTCATCATAGGTAGTTGCTTTTGCATAGCATTATTTATATTCACCAATGAAAAGTCTCTATCATATCACTTAGGACAGGGCAACTACAGACTTCTGATGGCTATCCTTACAATGTCGCAAAAAAAAAAAAAAAACATTATATTCACATCCTGCCCGATCCTTATATTGTCCTGCATCAGATAACAAGAGGTAAACGTACAATTCATAGCGGGAGTTTTGTTGGACTCCGTTGCATCACCCTGAGGAAGTTCAAAAGGAAAGAATTCCTTCAAGCGTTGTACTGAAAAACTCCATTATAGAACTTCATATATCGAAAGGGTACATGGTGCAGTTGGTAGTCATGAGTCTCTGGCTCAGCTGAAATGTTTGTAACTAAACGCACATGAGGTTGAAGTTAGTTTTTCCCCCGCCCCACAACCACCGAAGAGCAGATAATAATAATAATAATAATAATAATAATAATAATAATAATAATAATAATAATAATAATAATAATGTCAAACAGAAATCAACCTTTACTGAAAAATAAACGAGGCAGATGTTATAATAAAATAGATGATACACTGTAACTATAGTGACGGCAGTGAAAAATACAGATGCAATCTAAGTCACCGATATTAAGCAAACAATACCAATGACGAGAGAGGGAAGTCTCGTTTTTCTGATGATGTTGTCAATCAAGCATCAACTCCTATGTGTTCGCTCAAAATTCCAATATGGCGGACTGGACGGCGTAAGTCGTCAGTGCCGACAAGTGAGGCGCATCAACCATGATTATATATATCTATATGAGAATGAGACGAACTACAAAATATATTGATGAAGCAACAAGTGTTAAATAAGATTCATTGATGCAAATGTCCTAAGAAAAGAAAATATTTGCTTCTAATTATATCAGAGCAGGCGATTTTTGCCGGTAGATACGGGGAAGACGGAATGGTAAAACGTCCGTCTCATTCTAGGCCTATCTAAAACACGCACCTTAAGTTGACAGGATATTTTAAATATAAAGTAATTCGGTTAAAAACAATTAATTTAACAAATAATTTCAGAGAAATGAAAGCTTTCCAGCGACTAGACCTAATTCAAAGGATGCCGAGGTCCTGAACGGAGTGGGGAACAACGCGAGAAGGTTTTGGGAAATAGGCGTATCCGAAACGCGCGGGAAGCCGACAGTATATATTTTAAATATAAGGGAGCCTAATACAGGTAAAAACCAATTAATTGAACAGTTAATTTCAGATTAATGAAAGCTAGCCAGCAAATAGGCCTAATTTAATCGATGCCGAGGTCCTGAACGAAGCGTAAAACAACATGAGAAGTTTTGGAGGGAATAGGCCTAACTGGAACAAGGTCGGCAAGCCGACAGTATATTTTAAGTATAGGGAGCCTAATACATTTAAAAACAATTAATTCAACAGTTAATTTCAGAGTAATGAAAGTTAGCCAGCGACTAGGCCTAATTTAATGGATGCCGAGGCCCTGAACGAAGTGTGGAGCAAGAAGAAGTTGTGGGGGAAATAGGCCTATCTGAGATTCACAAACGGTATGTTGACAGGATATTTGAAATGTAAGTTAGTACGGGTAAAAACAGTTCATTTCAGAGTAGGCCTACCTAATGGAAGCTCTCTTATGACTGATTCAGTGGATGCTGAGGCACCTATGGAACACCCCTAGAATGTTTGGGGGAATAGGCCTAAGCCTAGTGGAGACTCACCCACGGGGTATTTCATGGAAATCGATTAGTTATTATTAATTAGTTATTTTTGGAAGACTCCAGCCACCTCCCACTTTATAATTTATATTTTGAGTAAAACACATCAAAACGAAAAATTTCTTCCCTATATATAACCTTTGCAAATGCTTAATAACGGAGAAAAACAATTAATCAATTACAACTTATAAATTAAGGCAGTACCGGCCCCCCACCCCCCTCCATAGCTAATATGGCAAAATTGTAAACAGTTACATTAGGTTGGTATTTTTAGGTTCTTTTACTGCCCTGCCATTTCCTAGCCGTTTTTACATGAAAAACCCAAAATGGTTTTTCATGCAAAAATGGCTAGCTGGAGTCTCTCTAAGTGGCTGGCTAGAGTCTTCTGAAAAATTACCTATTAACCTCATAGGCTATTTACCCAACATGGTTGGGGACCCTTTGGCAACACAGGGTTTTCTGGGAGAAAGACCCAACCGCCATGTTGTTACGGAATGGTTCCGCGCTCGCGAAAGTCATCAGGGAGCCGTATGTTCAAGAAGGGATTGGCTAAGGAAACCTATTATAAAAGGAACTGGTAAAACATTACTTTAGTTTGGCGGCCTGATTCCCACCTGCCGGGACAGGTTACTACCTTTTTGAATAGGTCCAGGTCGGGGCGAAGCTCCCCCCCCCAACCAGGTCAGGGCACATCGCCCTAAGTTAGATTAGGTAGGTTAGCTCTGGTTAGGTCAAGACCTAGCATTATAGGAAAGGTTATGTCTATTTATGTATGAGGAACCTGTCCCGGTCGGCGACTGGTGGGAATCAGGCCGCACGACTGAGGTAAAGCTTTGCCAGAGGACTGTACTAACCTAACGTACCCTAGCCTAACCTAGCAGGCTGTGTTACTTAGTCGGGGGGCTCCACCCCCTGGTGAAGGAAACTGCACTTTTTACCAAAAGCTCCAACTGTAACACTGCATGCGCGATAGCATTCCAGTATGGCTAGCATACAACTAGTGAGGTTATTTACAGGTTATTTATGGTTGACCGACAAAAAATAACAGTAAATTCTTAATGAGTACCCAAAATACTATAGGAAAAACCAATTTCCAAAGTAATACCCTTTGCGGAGCTCTTGCATAGTTCTAGCACCCAAGTAAGTTGACTGTACATTTAAGAAATAAGTACTACAGTTCATATTAGAGTGTTGGAAGCTATAACTAAGTCTAGGCTAATATAGAGTGGGGTAGAAGTGAAGGCTACTGCTGCAGCCCAGGTCCTGCCAGTCGGCGACCATAACATTTACTTCCTTTTGCTCATGTCTTTTTTTTATGTTTTATGTTTATTTGTGTTTATGATATTGACAGTCTTTCGTTTGTATTTTTACATTCGTCCCCAAGGGGCTGGTACTATACGAGGTGCCCATTTTGCATGTTAACTGATAGCCTAGTTACCAGAGGGGCGTGGTGGTCTTCAGTTTTACCATAAATACTGTAGGATGAACTTTGATTTTTCATCCATAGGCTCTTTCTTAGGCCTATTTGCATTATGCTGCAGGAGGAGACAGTGGAACAATATATTTGCTGTGACACATGGTAGTTCTACAGAAAATCTTGTGGGACACCATGTTTAGAACCAGCCACCCTGGGATGTATATAAAAAACATGAAAATGATAAATTCCTCAAATGATCTCTGCACTGCATCATATTGACCTATGTCTATTTTGTTCGGTCAAAAATATTTATTAATGAACCTTATCTCTGTGTGAAGCATAGCTTTCTTTTTCCATTGATGTGTTTTTTAAATTAGCCGACCCTAAAGTTTTCCTGGTGTTCTTAATGTTTATTTTAGTTCAGCCTGTAAAGGTTAAAGGGTTTCTTTGAAAAACTTGTTTTATATTGTAAAATATTGCGCTTATCCCATTATTCCTTCCCTTAGTTTGTAAAGTGCACCAAATGAAGTTTTATTTTGTAGAAATATTCCTTATCCCATATTCCTAGTTTGTAAAGTACACCAATTTATTTATTTATTTTTTTTTTGTAATATTGCTCTTATCCCATATTACTTCCCTTAGTTTGTAAAATGCACCAAATAAATTTTAACTGGTTTCAGGTACTGTGTAGACCTTTTGGCCCCTGTAGACATCTTGTCATTTTTGGGCGAAGAAAAGGAGTCGGAGGATGATATTTTTTGAGAGAAGGTAGGATTTCTTTAGTAAAAGGCTGTATTTAGTAAAATATTTGCATTATATTAAGCTCTGGAAAATTTTAAAATTTGGTCCTGCCGTTGAATTTTGATATAGGACCGCTGCCCATACAAATTGTTTATAATATTAATTCTCAGAGAATTGGAGATGTTTATGATTGCTCTTTAACTGGAAAGAAATGAAAACTCTTGCACGGCTTGGAGTATCCATACATTAGCTTCCTAATATAAGTACTGTATCTGATTATGTTTCAGGCATTTGGCAGAATGTGTGTTCTTGGTGTGACATTGCTTTTGTGGATTTATCCTTTCTTCACCTCCACGTGGGAGTTCATGTGGATTCTGTCGGAGGACTGTGGTGACAAGGGAGGATATCGATGTACTGTGCTACTGTATATGTTTCGAACATCCTACTAGCAATAGATTTTTACAAAATATGTTGGTTCACTCTGGTGGGTGTAACCTTTCAGGTGTAAGATTTGTACGTGGGTTTTCACAAATGATAGCCATGTAACCGTATTTGCAAATGTTTCAGTGAGAAGGTTTGAAGGTCTGCTAGCAGTCATGTTGCCTTACATGGAAAGGAGAGTCAAGTGAAAATATTTGAAAGTGAAGATGACTTAGTACATACTGTATATGTTGTGTGTGTCTGTGTGTAGTATAGGGTTTGACAAATAAGGATAGGCTTTGAAATCATATAAAAAAAAATAGAAGAGACAGATTTGATTGCATCCTGTGCAGTGGTTATTGTGAAAGCAGGTTGAGATATTTTATGATAAAGAAATGTTTAAAGATGTTTTGTCATAAAGAAATAAGACTAGAGATGTTTGTGATAAAGAAAAGATTGATGAAGGCGTGAAGATTAAAGATGTTTTGTCATAAAGAAATAAGACTAGAGATGTTTGTGATAAAGAAAAGATTGATGAAGGCGTGAAGACTCATAATTCCTTATGTAACGGGGAAATGGCCTTTACCAGTCAAAGTCGCGTTCCAAAGTCCACGGCAGCGAAAGTTGGGGATTTTACTAGTGGTCATGCAGGTATTTCCGGAGAGACAGTCTCCAAAAAATTGAAGTTGAGAAATTTATATGTAAGCGAAGAAAAATCAGTGCCATTCAGTACCACTTTGGTAGCTCTTAAAACAGGAGATCCTCCAGTTTTGAAAGACCTGATAATTAGTGAAAAGGGTGTTGATCTGCATAACATACTTAATGTGATGGGTGAATCATAAGGGATGATTACTGGGGATTCTAGGAAAAGAAAAGGTTATTCTGGCTATGAAGTTACAGTGAATACTAGTGAAGCCATTGACACAGGTTTGGGAACTTCAAGGTCTCCAAAAGGTAAAGAAGCAATTGAGGATATTAGAAATATTTCAGTTGGTAGAAAATATGAATGTAAATTGTGTTTCAGTGTCATGAGAAACAAACTATTATTTTGGCAACACTTGCAGGGGGATTCAAAGGAAGTTCCTTATAAATGCAAAAATTATTTGAACATTTTTGATGATGAAAGGACAAGGAAAATTCATCACAGGCATAGATGTTGCTGTGCTGTGTGGGGGAAACCGATACGAGGACGTTCTGGAGACCACGCTGAAGGGTACCGTGCAGGTAACCGTTTCACATGTAGTGGTTGTAGCAAAAGGTTCCTGTCTTGGGATGTTTGTAGAGACCATTTAAGATCTCATATTAGGGGGAAGTCATACCTATGCAGAGTGTGTAGGAAGATATTTCTTACTAAATATGATGCAAAGCGACATAAAATTCACAAAAACGCTTGTTTAGATCCAGTTAAAGCTTTTACAAGTGAGGTTGATTTATTCAAATTCGATGTCCCACAGTGTGCTGAAAATCCCTCACATGTTCCTGATGAAGAAAGAGATGAGGTAATGCCAGTGTATTCTGTAAATCTTAGGAGTGAGTTTAATTCCAGTGCTCAGGATTCATTGTCATTTGTCAAAGAAGAACCATTATGTAGAGGAAGAAAGTCAGTTACTGATATTGCAGTTACAGTAGATGGACAAGAGAGTAATTTTACTGAAAAGATTGATGAATTAGATGACTTTAGTTGCCCCCTTAATGATAATCATGATAAAAACAAGGTAGAGTGCATGAAACACATGGAATGCCATGTATATGCCCAGTCTGCGAAATGTCCAGAGCTGCTATCTGATAAAGGAAAGAGAGATGATTACATGAAAATTCATTCTTACTCAGTCCGAAGGGAAATGGTCTCTACTGGTCAAAGTCAGGTTCCAGAGTCTTCTGCAGGGAAAAATGGGGATTTAATGAGTGGTCATGCAAATAGTTTGGGAGAAAGAGTCCCCAAAATATGTAAATTGGGCCGTTTACATGCAAGCGAAGAAAAATCTGTGCCAGTCAGCTCTGCTCTGATAGCTCCCAAAACTGTAGGTCCTCCAGACCTGATGATGGATGAAAAGGGTGTTGCTCCGCATTATATACCAAATGGTAATGGTGTCCAACAAGGGACAATTGCTGGAGGCTCTAAGAAACCAGAAGGTCGTTCTGGCAGTAAAATTACAGTGAACACTAGTGAAGCATTAGACGCAGGATGGCAAACTTCAAAGTCCCCTAAAGGTATAGAAGCAGTTGGAGATAATGGAAATAAAACTTCTGTTATAAGACAGTTTGAGTGTCGATTATGTTTGAAAGTGTTGAGAAGTAAACTGTTATTTTGGAAACACCTACATACACATTTAAAGGAAGTTCCATACACATGCAAAAATTGTGTAGAAATTTTTGAGGATGAAAATTTGTGGAAGTTTCACCACAGGAATAAGTGTTGCTGTGCTGCCTGTGGGAAACTGATACTAGGAAGTTCCGCAAGTGTTCACGCTAAAGAGTGCCGCGTGGGTAAGCATTTCACTTGTAGTGGTTGTTGCAGAAGTTTCACTTCTCTCGATGTTTACAGAGACCATTTGCGATCTCATATTAGGGAAAAGTCGTACATATGCAGAGTATGTAAGAAGATATTTCTCACTAAAGCTGATGCAGAGCGACATAAAACTCACAAAAACGTTAATTTAAATCCAGTTTTCAAAGAGTTTATAAGTGAGGGTGATTTATTCGTTTTCAGTGTTATGCAAAGTCCTGAAAATTTTCCACATGTTACTGATGAAGAAAGAGATAAGGTAATGCCAGTGTCTTCTGTAAATCTTGATAGCCAGTTTAATTCCAGTGCTGTAGATTCATTGCCAGTTGTCAGAGAAGAATCATTATGTGGAGGAAGAAAGTCTGTGATTGATATTGCAGTAACAGTAGGTATACAAGAGAGTAATTCTTATGAAAATACTGATGAAATAGATAATTTTAGGTGCTCCCTTAATGATAATCATGATGAAAGCAAGATAGAGTGCATGAAACACATGGAATGCCTTACTCATGCACAGTGCGAGATATGTCAGGAACTGTTTTGTGATAAAGAAAAGAGAGAGGATCATATGAAGAGTCATTCTTCCTCAGGCGACAGGGAAATGGTCTCAAGTGGTCAGAGTCAAGTTCCAAAGCCTTCTGCAGAGAAAGATGGGGATTTTATGAGTGGTCATGCAGATGTTTTGGGAGAAACAGTGTCCAAAAAATTGAAGTTGGGAAATATACATACAAGTGAAGAAAAATCTGTGCCAGTTAGTACCACTTCGATAGCTCCCAAAACTGGAGATCCTACTGCTTTGAAAGACCTGATAATTAGTGAAAAGGGTGTTCATCTGCATAATACTGTACCTAATGTTAAGGTTGAATCAGAAGGGATGATTGCTGGAGGCTTTACGAAAAGTGAAATTACAGCGAGTACTGGTGAAGCCTTTGGTACGGGTTTGCAAACTTCAAAGTCCCCGAAAGGTATAGTAGCAATGAAAGATAATAGCAATATTTCCATTAATAGAAAATATGAATGTACATTGTGTTTCAGTGTCTTGAGAAACAAACTATTATTTTGGCAACACCTGCATGGGCATTCGGAAGAAGTTCCCTATATATGCAAACAGTGTGTGGAAATTTTTGATGATGAAAAGACATTGAAAAATCATTACAAGCAAAGATGTTGCTGTGCTGCTTGTGGAAAACTGATACGAGGACGTTCTGGAGCTCTTCACGCTAAAATGTGCCGTATAGCGAACCCTTTCAAGTGTCCGGGTTGTAGCGAAAGATTCCCGTCTTCTAATATGTTCAGAGACCATTTAAAATCTCACATCACAGAGAAGTCATACATATGCCAAATGTGTAGGATGATGTTTCTTTCGAAAGCTGATGCAGAACAACATAAAATTCACAAGCACATTGGTTTAAATCCAGTTGTCACAGAGTTTAGAAGTGAGGTTGATTTTTTCAAGTTCGATGTCATACAGGATGCTGAAATACGTTCACATGTTCCTGATGAAGAAAGAGATAAGGTTGTGCCAGTGTCTTCTGGGAATCGTGAGAGTGAGTTTAATTCCAGTGCTGTGGATTCATTGTCAGTTGTCAAAGAAGAACCATTGGATGGAGGAAGAAAGTCAATGACTGATATTGCAGGTACAATGGATGTACAAGAGAGTAATTTTATTGAAAAGACTGATGAGAGAACTAATTTTAGTTGCTCCCTCATTGATAATCATGATGGAAGCAAAGTAGAATGCATTGAACACATGGAATGCCATACTCGTGCCCAGTGCGAGAAATGTCCAGAGCTTGTATATGATAAAGAAAAGAGAGATGATCTCATGAAAATTCACTCTTCCTCAGTCCACAGGGAAATGGTCTCTACTGGTCGAAGTAAAGTTCCAAAGTCTTCTTCTGCGAAAGATAGGAATTTTAAGAGTGGTCATGTAGACATTTTGGGAGAAACAGTCTCCAAAAAATGGAAATTGAGCCGTTTACATGCAAGGGAAGAAGAATTTGTGCCAGTCAGCTCTGCTTTGATAGCTCCCAAAACTGTAGGTCCTCCAGACCTGATGATTGGTGAAAAGGGTGTTGCTCTGCGCAACATACCAAATGGTAATGGTGTCATACAAGAGACAATTACTGGAAGTTCTAAGAAACCAAATGGTCATTTTGGAAGTGAAATTACAGTGAATACAAGAGAAGCTATAGGCATAGGATTGCAAACTTTAAAGTCCCTTAAAGGTATGGAAGCAGTTGCAGATAATGGAAATAAAATTTCTGTTACAAGACAATTTGAATGTCGATTGTGCTTCAGTGTGTTGGGAAACAAACTGTCATTTTGGGAACATCTACATACACATTTGAAGGAAGTTCCTTATACATGCAAAAATTGTGCAAAAGTTTTTGATGATGAAAAGACATGGAAAATTCATAACAGGCATAGATGTTGCTGTGCTTCTTGTGGGAAACTGTTACTAGGAAGTTCCGCAAGTGTTCATGCTAAAGAATGCAGTGTGGGTAAGCGTTTTATGTGCAGTGGTTGTTTTGAAGTGTTCCCATCCTCTGACATTTTCGCAAACCATTTGAGATCTCATATTAGGGAGAAGTCATACATTTGCAGGATATGTAAGAAGATATTTCTTTCCAAAGCTGATGCAGAACGACATAAAGTTCACAAAAGGAAAATAAATTCAGTTATGGAGTTTACAGGTGAGGTTGATATGTTTTTATTCATGTCCGATGTCACACAAAATGCTGAAAATCCTTCATATGTTCGTGATGGAGAAAGACATGAGGTATTGCCAGTGTCTTCTGTAAATCTTAAGAAGAGTTTTGACTCCAGTGACCTTGATCCACCATTAGTTGGCAAAGAGGATCCATTATATGGAGGAAGAAAATCAGTGAATGATACTGCAGGTACCTTAGATGTACAAGAGAGTAATTTTATTGAAAAGAATGGTGAAATAGATGATTTTAGTTGCTCCTTTAATGATAATAATGAAAGGAAGGTACAGTGCATGGAACACATGGAATGCCATACTTATGGACAGTGTGAGGTAGGTCTAGAGCTGTTCTGTGACAAAGAAAAGAAAGATGATCTTATGAAAATGCACTCTTCATCGCGGCACAGGGAAATGGTCTCGACTGGTCAGAGCCAAGTTCGAAAGTCTTGTACAGGGAAAGATGGGGATTTTCAGAGTGGTCATGTAGATGCTTCTGGAGAAAGAGTTTCCAAGAAATTAAAGTTGGGGCATTTACATGCAAGTGAAGAAAAACATGTGCCAGTCAGCTCTGCTGTGATAGCTCCCAATACTGTAGGTCCTCTAAGATTGGAAGAGCTGATAATCGGGGAAAAGGGTGTGGATCTACATAATATACCTAATGGTAGTTGTGTCTCTCAAGCGAAAATTGCTGGATGTTGTAAGAAAGCAAAAGTTTATCCTGAGAGTGAAAATATTGTGAAAAAGGACCTATTAAATGGAGGAATAGATGTTCAAGAGAGTAATTTTATTATAAATCCTAATGCAGTGGATAATTGTTGTAGCTCCCAGTGTGATAATCATAATGAAAGCAGGGTAGAGCGCAAGGAACAAATGGAATGCCATAATTACGCCCAGTGTGAGATATGTCAAGAGGTGCTTTGTGATGAAGAACATTGTCTGGAGATGTTTTGTGATAAAGAAAAGAAAGATGATCACATGAAAACTCATTCTTCCTTATGCAATGAGGAAATGGTCTTGAGTGGTCAGAGTCAAGTTCCAAACTGTTCTGCTGTGAAAGATGAGAATTTTATGAGTGATCGTATAGATACTTCTGGAGGTACAACCTCCAAAAAAGGGAAGTTGGGGCATTTACAAGTAAGTGATGGTAGTTGTGTTCAAGGGACAATTGCTGGAGGTTTTGAGAAAGCAAAAGTTTATCCTGAGAGTGAAAATATTGTCAATAATAGTGAAGTCCATGACACAGATTTGCAAACTTTAAATTCCCAGGAAGGTACAGAAACACTTAATGGCATTATTTCTGTCAGTAGAAAACATAAATGTAAATTGTGTTTCAGCGTGTTGAAAAACAAGCTATTATTTTGGCAACATCTACGTATACATTCTGAGGAAGTTCCTTATACGTGCAAAAATTGTGTGGATATTTTTGATGATGAAAATTCATGGAAAATTCATAACGCTCAAGATTGTAACTGTGTTGTTTGTGGAGAACTGATACAAGGAAGGTACGTCAGTGTTCATTCTAAAGGTTGCTTGATCGGTAACCCTTTCGTGTGTAGTTGTTGTGATGAAAGGTTCCCATCGTATGACACTTTGAGTGATCACATGAAATCTCATTCTAAAGATGATTCAGAGCAACAGAAAAGAAATCACAGGAACAAAAGTTTAGATTCAGTTGTCACAGTGTTTCCAAATGAGGATAAAGATGAGTCTGATTTCACAGGAAGAGCTGAAAATCCCTCATCTTTTCCTGATGAAGAAAGAGTTGAGGTACTGCCAATGTCTGATGTCAGTCTTGAGAATAAGTTTAATTCCAGTGGTGTGGATTCGTTGTCATTTGTCAAAAAGGAACTATCAGATGGAGCGATAGATGAGCGGGAGAGTAATTTTACCATAAACCCTAATGCAGAAGATAATTTTTGTAGCTCCCTGTGTGATAAATGTGTTGAAAGTGAGGACGAGTGCAGTGAACACATGGAATGCCATGCTGATTCCCAGTGTGAGATATGTCAAGAGATGCTTTGTGATAAAGAACATTGTCTAGAGATGTTTTGTGATAAAGAAAAGAAAGATGATCACATGAAAACTCATTCTTCCTTATGCAATGGGGAAATGGTCTTGAGTGGTCAGAGTCAAGTTCCAAAGTCTTCTGCAGAGAAAGATGGGAATTTTACGAATGATCGTATAAATACTTCTGGAGATACCTCCTCCAAAAGAGTGAATTTGGGGCATTTACAAGTAAGTGATGGAAATTCTTTGATAGCTCCCAAAACTGTAGGTCCTTCAAGTTTGAAGGACTCAGTTCATGGTGGAAAGTCTGTTGATCTGCTTAATAGACCCACTGTTATTCATTTATTACAAGGGGCAGTTCCTAGAGATGAGGTAATGCCAATGTGTTCTATAAATCATAAGAGTCATTCTGATTTCAGTTCTATAAATCATGAGAGTTATTCTGATTTCAGTTCTATAAATCATGAGAGTCATTCTGATTTCAGTCCTATAAATCATAAGAGTCATTCTGATTTCAGTTCTATAAATCATGAGAGTCATTCTGATTTCAGTTCTTTGGATTCACTGTCACTTGTGCAAGAGGAACTCTTATATGGAGGGACAGATTTACAAGGAGTAATTTCATCACAAAGACTGATGACAGTAATCAAGTAGAAAAAGAGGTAGAGTACACTGAACTCATGGAATGCCATGCTGATGGAGAATGCGAGATATGTCTAGAGATGTTTTGTAATCAAGAAATATGTTTAGAGACGATTTGTGATAAAGAAAAGAGAGATGATCACTTTAAAATTCATTCTTCCTCATGCATGAGGGAAATGGTCTTGACTGGTCAAAGTCAAGTTCCAAAGTCTTCAGCCGAGAAAGATGGGGATTTTAAGAGTGGTCATGTAGATGCTTCTGGAGAGAGAGTTTCCAAGAAATTAAAGTTGGTACATTTACATTCAAGGGAAGAAAAATCTGTGCCAGTCAGCTCTGCTTTGATAGCTCCCAAAACTGTAGGTCCTCAAAGATTGGAAGAACCAATGATTGGTGAAAAGGGTGTGTATCTGCATAATATGCCTAACGGTAGTCGTGTCTTTCAAGAGAAAATTGCTGTTGGTTGTGAGAAAGCAAAAGTTTATCCTGAGAGTGAAAATATTGTGAATAATAGCAAAGTCCATGACACATATTTTCATTCTTTAAATTCCCAGGAAGGTACAGAAACAGTTAATGGCATTATTTCTGTCAGTAGAAAACATGAATGTAAATTGTGTTTTAACGTGTTGAAAAACAAACTATTATTTTGGCAGCATCTTCGTATGCATTCTGAGGAAGTTCTTATACGTGCAAAAATTGTGTGGAAATTTTTGATGATGAAAATTCGTGGAAAATTCATAACACTCAAGATTGTAACTGTGTTGTTTGTGGAGAACTGATACAAGGAAGGTATGTCAGTGTTCATTCCAAAGGTTGCTTGTTCGGTAACCCTTGTGTGTGTAGTTGGTGTGACGAAAGGTTCCCATCGTATGACACTTTGAGTGATCACATGAAATCTCATTCTAAAGATGATGCAGAGCCATGGAAAAGAATTCACGGGAACAAAAGTTTAGATTCAGTTGTCACAGTGTTTCCAAATGAGGATGAAGATGAGGCTGATGTCACAGGAAGTGCTGAAAATCCCCCATCTTTTCCTGATGGAGAAAGAGTTGAGGTACCGCCAATGTCTGAAGTCAGTCTTGAGAATAAGTTTAATTCCAGTGGTGTGGATTTGTTGTCATTTGTCAAAAGGAACTATCAGATGGAGCGATAGATGTGCGGAAGGGTAATTTTACCATAAACCCTAATGCAGAAGATAATTTTGTAGCTCCTGTGTGATAAAATGTGTTGAAAGTGAGGACGAGTGCAGTGAACACATGGAATGCCATGCTGATTCCCAGTGTGAGATATGTCAAGAGATGCTTTGTGATAAAGAACATTGTCTAGAGATGTTTTGTGATAAAGAAAAGAAAGATGATCACATGAAAACTCATTCTTCCTTATGCAATGGGGAAATGGTCTTGAGTGGTCAGAGTCAAGTTCCAAAGTCTTCTGCAGAGAAAGATGGGAATTTTTCTGAAAGTGATCGTATAACTACTTCTGGAGATACCTCCTCCAAAAGAGTGAATTTGGGGCATTTACAAGTAAGTGATGGAAATTCTTTGATAGCTCCCAAAACTGTAGGTCCTTCAAGTTTGAAGGACTCAGTTCATGGTGGAAAGTCTGTTGATCTGCTTAATAGACCCACTGTTATTCATTTATTACAAGGGGCAGTTCCTAGAGATGAGGTAATGCCAATGTGTTCTATAAATCATAAGAGTCATTCTGATTTCAGTTCTATAAATCATGAGAGTTATTCTGATTTCAGTTCTATAAATCATGAGAGTCATTCTGATTTCAGTCCTATAAATCATAAGAGTCATTCTGATTTCAGTTCTATAAATCATGAGAGTCATTCTGATTTCAGTTCTTTGGATTCACTGTCACTTGTGCAAGAGGAACTCTTATATGGAGGGACAGATTTACAAGGGAGTAATTTCATCACAAAGACTGATGACAGTAATCAAGTAGAAAAAGAGGTAGAGTACACTGAACTCATGGAATGCCATGCTGATGGAGAATGCGAGATATGTCTAGAGATGTTTTGTAATCAAGAAATATGTTTAGAGACGATTTGTGATAAAGAAAAGAGAGATGATCACTTTAAAATTCATTCTTCCTCATGCATGAGGGAAATGGTCTTGACTGGTCAAAGTCAAGTTCCAAAGTCTTCAGCCGAGAAAGATGGGGATTTTAAGAGTGGTCATGTAGATGCTTCTGGAGAGAGAGTTTCCAAGAAATTAAAGTTGGTACATTTACATTCAAGGGAAGAAAAATCTGTGCCAGTCAGCTCTGCTTTGATAGCTCCCAAAACTGTAGGTCCTCAAAGATTGGAAGAACCAATGATTGGTGAAAAGGGTGTGTATCTGCATAATATGCCTAACGGTAGTCGTGTCTTTCAAGAGAAAATTGCTGTTGGTTGTGAGAAAGCAAAAGTTTATCCTGAGAGTGAAAATATTGTGAATAATAGCAAAGTCCATGACACATATTTTCATTCTTTAAATTCCCAGGAAGGTACAGAAACAGTTAATGGCATTATTTCTGTCAGTAGAAAACATGAATGTAAATTGTGTTTTAACGTGTTGAAAAACAAACTATTATTTTGGCAGCATCTTCGTATGCATTCTGAGGAAGTTCCTTATACGTGCAAAAATTGTGTGGAAATTTTTGATGATGAAAATTCGTGGAAAATTCATAACACTCAAGATTGTAACTGTGTTGTTTGTGGAGAACTGATACAAGGAAGGTATGTCAGTGTTCATTCCAAAGGTTGCTTGTTCGGTAACCCTTGTGTGTGTAGTTGGTGTGACGAAAGGTTCCCATCGTATGACACTTTGAGTGATCACATGAAATCTCATTCTAAAGATGATGCAGAGCCACGGAAAAGAATTCACGGGAACAAAAGTTTAGATTCAGTTGTCACAGTGTTTCCAAATGAGGATGAAGATGAGGCTGATGTCACAGGAAGTGCTGAAAATCCCCCATCTTTTCCTGATGGAGAAAGAGTTGAGGTACCGCCAATGTCTGAAGTCAGTCTTGAGAATAAGTTTAATTCCAGTGGTGTGGATTCGTTGTCATTTGTCAAAAAGGAACTATCAGATGGAGCGATAGATGTGCGGAAGGGTAATTTTACCATAAACCCTAATGCAGAAGATAATTTTTGTAGCTCCCTGTGTGATAAATGTGTTGAAAGTGAGGACGAGTGCAGTGAACACATGGAATGCCATGCTGATTCCCAGTGTGAGATATGTCAAGAGATGCTTTGTGATAAAGAACATTGTCTAGAGATGTTTTGTGATAAAGAAAAGAAAGATGATCACATGAAAACTCATTCTTCCTTATGCAATGGGGAAATGGTCTTGAGTGGTCAGAGTCAAGTTCCAAAGTCTTCTGCAGAGAAAGATGGGAATTTTACGAGTGATCGTATAAATACTTCTGGAGATACCTCCTCCAAAAGAGTGAATTTGGGGCATTTACAAGTAAGTGATGGAAATTCTTTGATAGCTCCCAAAACTGTAGGTCCTTCAAGTTTGAAGGACTCAGTTCATGGTGGAAAGTCTGTTGATCTGCTTAATAGACCCACTGTTATTCATTTATTACAAGGGGCAGTTCCTAGAGATGAGGTAATGCCAATGTGTTCTATAAATCATAAGAGTCATTCTGATTTCAGTTCTATAAATCATGAGAGTTATTCTAATTTCAGTTCTATAAATCATGAGAGTCATTCTGATTTCAGTCCTATAAATCATAAGAGTCATTCTGATTTCAGTTCTATAAATCATGAGAGTCATTCTGATTTCAGTTCTTTGGATTCACTGTCACTTGTGCAAGAGGAACTCTTATATGGAGGGACAGATTTACAAGGGAGTAATTTCATCACAAAGACTGATGACAGTAATCAAGTAGAAAAAGAGGTAGAGTACACTGAACTCATGGAATGCCATGCTGATGGAGAATGCGAGATATGTCTAGAGATGTTTTGTAATCAAGAAATATGTTTAGAGACGATTTGTGATAAAGAAAAGAGAGATGATCACTTTAAAATTCATTCTTCCTCATGCATGAGGGAAATGGTCTTGACTGGTCAAAGTCAAGTTCCAAAGTCTTCAGCCGAGAAAGATGGGGATTTTAAGAGTGGTCATGTAGATGCTTCTGGAGAGAGAGTTTCCAAGAAATTAAAGTTGGTACATTTACATTCAAGGGAAGAAAATCTGTGCCAGTCAGCTCTGCTTTGATAGCTCCCAAAACTATAGGTCCTCAAAGATTGGAAGAACCAATGATTGGTGAAAAGGGTGTGTATCTGCATAATATGCCTAACGGTAGTCGTGTCTTTCAAGAGAAAATTGCTGTTGGTTGTGAGAAAGCAAAAGTTTATCCTGAGAGTGAAAATATTGTGAATAATAGCAAAGTCCATGACACATATTTTCATTCTTTAAATTCCCAGGAAGGTACAGAAACAGTTAATGGCATTATTTCTGTCAGTAGAAAACATGAATGTAAATTGTGTTTTAACGTGTTGCAAAACAAACTATTATTTTGGCAGCATCTTCGTATGCATTCTGAGGAAGTTCCTTATACGTGCAAAAATTGTGTGGAAATTTTTGATGATGAAAATTCGTGGAAAATTCATAACACTCAAGATTGTAACTGTGTTGTTTGTGGAGAACTGATACAAGGAAGGTATGTCAGTGTTCATTCCAAAGGTTGCTTGTTCGGTAACCCTTGTGTGTGTAGTTGGTGTGACGAAAGGTTCCCATCGTATGACACTTTGAGTGATCACATGAAATCTCATTCTAAAGATGATTCAGACCCACGGAAAAGAATTCACAGGAGCAAAAGTTTAGATTCAGCTGTCACAATGTTTCCAAATGAGGATGAAGATGAGGCTGATGTCACAGGAAGTGCTGAAAATCCCTCGCCTTTTCCTGATGAAGAAAGAGTTGAGGTACTGCCAATGTCTTCTGTCAGTCTTGAGAATAAGTTTAATTCCAGTGGTGTGGATTCGTTGTCATTTGTCAAAAAGGAACTATCAGATGGAGCAACAGATGTGCGGGAGAGTAATTTTACCATAAACCCTAATGCAGTAGATAAATTTTGTAGCTCCCTGTGTGATAAATGTGTTGAAAGTGAGGAGTGCAGTGAACACATGGAATGCCATGCTGATGCCCAGTGTGAGATATGTCAAGAGATGCTTTGTGATAAAGAAAATTGTCTAGAGATGTTTTGTGATAAAGAAAAGAAAGATGATCACATGAAAACTCATTCTTCCTTATGCAATGGGGAAATGGTCTTGAGTGGTCAGAGTCAACTTCCAAAGTCTTCTGCAGAGAAAGATGGGAATTTTACGAGTGATCGTATAGATACTTCTGGAGATACAACCTCCAAAAGAGTGAAGTTGGGTCATTTACAAGTAAGTGATGGAAATTCTTTGATAGCTCCCAAGACTGTAGGTCCTTCAAGTTTGAAGGACTCAGTTCATGGTGGAAAGTCTGTTGATCTGCTTAATAGATCCACTGTTATTGATTTATTACAAGGGACAGTTCCTGGAGATGAGGTAATGCCAATGTGTTCTATAAATCATAAGAGTCATTCTGATTTCAGTTCTATAAATCATGAGAGTCATTCTGATTTCAGTCCTATAAATCATAAGAGTCATTCTGATTTCAGTTCTATAAATTGAGAGTCATTCTGATTTCAGTTCTTTGATTCACTGTCACTTGTGCAAGAGGAACTCTTATATGGAGGGACAGATTTACAAGAGAGTAATTTCATCACAAAGACTGATGACAATAATCAAGTAGAAAAAGAGGTAGAGTACACTGAACTCATGGAATGCCATGCTGATGGAGAATGCGAGATATGTCTAGAGATGTTTTGTAATCAAGAAATATGTTTAGAGACGATTTGTGATAAAGAAAAGAGAGATGATCACTTTAAAATTCATTCTTCCTCATGCATGAGGGAAATGGTCTTGACTGGTCAAAGTCAAGTTCCAAAGTCTTCAGCCGAGAAAGATGGGGATTTTAAGAGTGGTCATGTAGATGCTTCTGGAGAGAGAGTTTCCAAGAAATTAAAGTTGGTACATTTACATTTAAGGGAAGAAAAATCTGTGCCAGTCAGCTCCGCTTTGATAGCTCCCAAAACTGTAGGTCCTCAAAGATTGGAAGAACCAATGATTGGTGAAAAGGGTGTGTATCTGCATAATATGCCTTACGGTAGTCGTGTCTTTCAAGAGAAAATTGCTGTTGGTTGTGAGAAAGCAAAAGTTTATCCTGAGAGTGAAAATATTGTGAATACTAGTGAAGTCCATGACACAGATTTTCATTCTTTAAATTCCCAGGAAGGTACAGAAACAGTTAATGGCATTATTTCTGTCAGTAGAAAACATGAATGTAAATTGTGTTTTAACGTGTTGAAAAACAAACTATTATTTTGGCAGCATCTACGTATGCATTCTGAGGAAGTTCCTTATACGTGCAAAAATTGTGTGGAAATTTTTGATGATGAAAATTCGTGGAAAATTCATAACACTCAAGATTGTAACTGTGTTGTTTGTGGAGAACTGATACAAGGAAGGTATGTCAGTGTTCATTCTAAAGGTTGCTTGATCGGTAACCCTTTCGTGTGTAGTTGTTGTGACGGAAGGTTCCCATCGTATGACACTCTGAGTGATCACATGAAATCTCATTCCAAAGATGATTCAGAGCCACAGAAAAGAATTCACGGGATCAAAAGTTTAGATTCAGCTGTCACAGTGTTTACAAATGAGGATGAAGATGAGGCAGATTTACTCAAAGTTGATGTCACAGGAAGTGCTGAAGATCCCTCACCTTTTCCTGATGAAAGAGTTGAGGTTCTGGCAGTGTCTTCTGTAAATCTTGAGAGTGATTTTAATTCCAGTGGTGTGGATTCATCGTCATTTGTTAAAAAGGAATTATCATATGGAGGAACAGATGTTCAAGAGATTAATTTTATCATAAATCCTAATACAGTAGATAATTTTTGTAGCTCCCAGTTTGATAAACATGTTGAAAGTGAGGACGAGTGCAGTGAACACATGGAATGCCATGCTGATTCCCAGTGTGAGATATGTCAAGAGATGCTTTGTGATAAAGAACATTGTCTAGAGATGTTTTATGATAAAGAAAAGAGGGATGATTACTTTAAAATTCATTCTTCCTCTTGCAAGAGGGAAATGGTCTTGACTGCTCAAAGCCAAGTTCCAAAGTCTTCTGCAGAGAAAGATGGGGATTTAATGAGGGGTCATGCAGATAATTTTGAAGAGACAATCTCCAAGAAATTGAAGTCAGAGCACTTACACGTAAGTGAAGAAAATTCTGTGCCAGTGAATACCACTTTGCTACCTCCGAAATCTGTAGGTTCTCTAAGCTTAAAAGACCTGGATCTTGATGTAGAGGATATTGATCTGCACAATGTACAGAATGGTTTTGATGTCATACAGGGGACTATTGCAGGCGGTTCTGAGATAAAACCTCGGTTCAGCAGTGAAACCACAGTGAATACTAGTGAAGCTGATGATACAGGTTTTCAAACTGCAAATTACCAGAAGGGTAGAGAAACAGTTAAAGATATTGGCAGTAATATTTCTGTCAGTAGAAAGTATGAATGTAAATTGTGTTTTAGTGTCTTGAAAAACAAACTATTATTTTGGGAACACCTGCATGGGCATTCTGAGGAAGTACCATATACTTGCAAAAACTGTGCAGAAATATTTGATGATGAAAAGTCATGGAAAATTCATAACAGTCATAAATGTAACTGCGCCTTTTGCGGAAAACTGATACAAGGAAGTTATACAAGTTTTCATCACAAAAGTTGTATTGGTAATTCAGGTTGTGCCAAAAGGCTCCCATCATTTGAGTTTTTCAGCGTGTGCAGAGTGTGTGGGGAGATATTTATTTTTAATGATGGTGCAGAGCATCATAAAAGCATTCATGGGAACAATAATTTAGATCCAGTTGCCACAATATTTCTAAGTGAAGTTGAAGATGTGGATGATTTATTGGAATTTGATGTCACAGAAAGTGGTGAAAATTCTTCAAATGTTCCTGATGAAGAAACATATGAAATAATGCCCATGACTTCTGTACGTTTTGAGATTGATTATAATCCCAGTGTTCAGGATTCATTGTCAATAGTCGAAGAACCATTATATGGAGGAATTGATGATGAAGAGAGTAATTTTAGTTTGAAGCCTAATGATATAGATTATTTTAATTGCTCCCTTTATAATAATCATGTTGAAAGTAAGGTTGATTGCATTGAACACATGGAATGCCATACTTGTGCCCAGTGTGAGATATGTCAAGAGATGCTTTGTGATAAAGAACATTGTCTAGAGATGTTTTGTGATAAAGAAAAGAAAGATGACCACATGAAAATTCATTCTTCCCCATGCATTGGGGAAATGGTCTTGACTGGTCAAAGTCAAGATCAAAAGTCTTCTGCTGTGATAGATGGAGATTTTATGAGTGATCACACAGATACTTTTGGGGAGACAACCAACGAAAAATTGAAGTTGGGACACTTACATATAAGCGAAGGAAATTCTTTGATAGCTCCCAAAACTGTAGGTCCTCCAAGTTTGAAAGACATAATTCTTGGTGAAAAGTCTGGTGATATGCATAATATTCCCAATGTTATTGGTTTCTTACAAAGGACAGTTACTGGAGGTTCTGAGAGAATAAAAGCTCATTCTGGCAGTGAAAAAATAATGAATACTAGTGAGATTCTTGACACAGATTTGCAAACTTTCAAGTCTGATAGAGGTTCAGGAAGGGGTCAAGGTAATGACAATGATATTTTCACTACTAGAAAATATGAATGTAATTTGTGTTTCAGCATGTTGAGAAACAAACTGTTATTTTGGCAACATTTGAATACGCATTTTGGTCAAGTTCCTTACACATGCAAAAATTGTTCAGAAATCTTTGATGATGAAGAGTCCTTGGAAACTCACAACAGTCATAAATGTAACTGTGCCGCTTGTGGAAAACTTTTACAGGGAATATATGCAAGTATCCATTTTAAACATTGCCACATTGGTAACCCTCTCATGTGTATTTGTTGCTCCAAAAGATTCCCATCATCTGATGTTTTCAGAGACCACGTGAAATGTCATTTCAGAGATAAGTCATTCACTTGTAAATTGTTGGGGAAGGTATGTGTTTCTACAGAAGATGCAGAGCATTATAAAAAAAGTTTCAGGAACAGAAGTTTCATTCCAGTAGCGACACGGAGTCCTAGTGAAGATGGAGAAGACGATGATTTATTCTTATTCCTAGTCACACAAAATTTTGAAAGTCCTTCACATGTTCCTAATGAACAATGCTATGAGAATATGCCAGTGTATTCCTTTAATCTTGAAAGTTGTTTTGATTTCAGTTCTTTGGATATATTGTCAGATGACAGAGAGGAACCGTTGTATGAAGGTATAAAGTTAATGAATGATATTGCAGGTAAACATGTAGAATGAAGTAGTATATCATAAAGCCTAAAGAACTAGGTCATTTTAGTTGCTCCCTGTGTAATAATAATGATGAAAACAGGTTTACAGTGAACACGTGGAATGCCAGTTTGAAATATTGCTCGATGATCAATGATACAACCGATAATGGTGAAAAAAAATTGTTTATTTATGGAATATTTTGAGCACTATTTCTTAGAGATTTTTGATGAAGAAAAGAGAAATGATCACATGACGGTACATTCTTCATGGAAAGCAGTAATGGGCTTGACAGGTAAAAATGAAGTTCTAAAGTCTTGTGTCATGAAAGCTGGGGATTGTATGAACGATCATGCAAATATTTCTGAAGAGACAGAGATAGTCTCCAAGAAGTCGAAATCAGAGTTTTACAAATAAGTGAAGAAAATTCATTGCAAGTCAGTATCACCTTGATAGCACTGAAAACTATAAGGACTCCAATTTGGAGAGATGTGATTCCAGGTAAAATGGGTTGATCTGGAGGTGAGAAATTAATATCATTCAGGCAATGAAAATATATGAAAAAAAAAAACATTTTAGCTTAGGAACTATATGGAATTGCTGTTGGCTGTAAGATATCAAGAAAATATTCTCAATTGCAGTTTATAATTCAGGATCTTTGCTACCTCACTGACAGGACGTTTCTTATCAGAAAGTCAGACCCCCAAAGAATCTGAAAAGTTGAGGTGCTATTGTGTATCTGTGACCTAATTCTGTGATAAAAGTCGTTGCATTTAGCATAATTATTTTTGTGTACTTTTGTAGTGTTGAAAGTTCATAAGGAATAAAGTTATATTCGGTTTGCTATTCTTTGAATAATATCCTTCTGTATAAAGATACTACAGTACATCAGTATTTTCTGTAGACTAAGCTACATGACCTGAAAAACGGCAACCGTACTGGCAGTTAACTAAAACATCTGTAAATTAATGGAAGTAGCTTTCAGCATGCAAGTTTTTATATAAGAACCTCTTGTTTAGCCAAGTCGATGCAAAACTAAAATCCATTTGATAAGGTTTGTCCTCCTAAAATGCACATATGTACTGTAAACGTGAAATCACCACTTACTGGCAAAGAAAGTAATTCCCCAAATATTCTTTTTTAATTCTGAGTAGCATTGCCTGTAAACTAAAGAAACTAAGCAGTTATTTTGCATACAAGATTACCTTCATTCAGCTGAGGACAGGTCATACCTGCCTCAAGCATAATTATATTGTAGATGGTAGCAGTGTGCCAGATTGTTAGCTGAGACAGGTTACTGCTGGTTAAGCTTTCTGGTGTGCTGCTCTCAATAACAAGCAGCAGTAGAAAGTATGGTCGTCAACTAAAATCTCTTCATAATTAAGGGTGAATAGATTTTATTAACTTATGGCCTTTTTAAAAGAAATTTATGCGGTATTTTTAACATTTGAATAATTGTAATTATTTTTTTCAAATTTACAAGAGCATGTTTATGATATTCATAGTTTTAATGCTGTAGTATGTGCTTGTCTGTGTGAATTTTTAATTGTCCTTTTTTCATAATAAAAGTGAAATCATCTCTTCATTACCACAATGGCGCTGAACGGATTGTGGCCCCCGTGGTTCCAGTACCAGGCCATATGGCTAAAATTTCATTCATTTCAGTGCAGGTGACCAAGCAGAAATAGATTATTGACCATGTGACCAGATGACCTCAGTTATGTATCTAGGAGGAACTATAGCAATAAGTTATCTTTATTTACGTCTAAATATTCAAGACACATTGACATTTCGGCATTACGGCGTGGAGAACACTGGAAAACTCGACTGGGCCTTCAGTTAGAATGTGTAGGACTAGTAAGTTCAGTTAGAGCATTGAGTCATAAATGTAGACTCCTATGGGAACTAAAATTGATAAGCGAAAATTAGAGCAAGTTAAGTATTTGTACTTGTCCAGCTAAGTAGAGGAGACCAGAGGGAGATTGTTATGCACTATGGTTTAGAAAGCCAGTCATAATTGACTTGGTTATTGCCCCTGTTTCAGTACTGTACGATACCAACAATATCTGGCACAAATTTACTGTTACTCTATGTGCCATTGTACAGGATGAAACTTTTACCTGAAGAAAATTACTGCTTTCATTCCTTTTACTGTACCTCCATTCATATTCTCTTTCTTCCATCTTACTGCCCACCCTCTCCTAACAATTGATTCATAGTGCAACTGCTTTGAGGTTTTCCTCCTGTTGCACCTTTCGTACCCTCTTACTGTCAATTTCCGTTTCAGCGCTGAATGGCCTTAGTTGCCCCAGTGCTTGGCACGTATGCCTAAAATCTATAAATCAATCGATCAATCTATTTCAGCTTTGGACATAAGACTGGAATGTTATTATAAATTTGTTATGTTTACAGCATTTTTAAAACAAAGCACACAACACAAATATTCACTTGAATGGGAATGAAGATTGTCATTTTCTGTAGTTAATAATGCAAGCCCTGAACATCAAAGGTCAGCCGTAAGAGGCATCTCTTTCATGTCCCTTTGGCAACGCTTAAATATCTAAACACTTCCTGTGTATCAATCTTTTGCAGAGAGGCAAAGATTACTTAAATTCTATGAGAAAAGTTGGTGTGGCTCTTTAATGGTCTTTGAGGTCCAGGATTAGAGAAGTATGGTTAGTTTACTATTTTATCTCTCACCTACCAAGTTTTGGATCACTTCCTGATCATGGTTTCCCTAATTCTTATAACCAGTCTTCCCTCAGGTCTTGGCTAGTTAAGAGTCACTATGTTAACAAATCCTCTAGTACTGAAAAAATGCTATGAAGACTGCAGTATTAAATAGTTTATTAAGGAAAAGTACCTTCATTAGAATTTGCCAAAAAATGTC
The DNA here is from genome assembly GCF_040412425.1 of Macrobrachium rosenbergii. NCBI lineage: Eukaryota > Metazoa > Arthropoda > Malacostraca > Decapoda > Palaemonidae > Macrobrachium > Macrobrachium rosenbergii. Next base: position 39,923,992 of record NC_089761.1, on the reverse strand, counting down.
AACACATACAAGAGTAAAAGAGGAAAGACGTGCAGGCAAAATGTTAGCTCTTAATGTTAAACATTCTGTAGGGGGGTAGCGCCGTCAGTGCACCTCTCGGGGTGCACTGTAGGCATTACTTAAGGTTCTTTGCAGCGTGCCTTCGGTACCTAGCTGCAACTCCCTTCGTTCCCTTTACCGTACCTCCGTTCATAATCTTTCTTCCATCTTGCTATCCACCCCCTCCTAACAATTATTTCATAGTGCATCTGCGAGGTATTCTTCCTGTTACACCTTTCAACCTACCTACAGTACTCTTAATTTCCCTTCCAGCACTCAATGACCTCATATAGGGCCCAGTGCTTGGACTTTGGCCTAAACTCTACATTAATCCCATTAATGCTGAACAGGACATGTTATGGTATAACTAATGAGAACATTTCCATATACTATATTTTATGATTTACAGTTAGACAGTTTATTAAGGAATATACATTTACTATAACACCTTATGTGAGAAATTCCTCTCGCAACAATTTTTTCTGATGTTTTTGTGCATTCGCTTGTTTCCATGCAATCTGTCTCTTACTATCGAGTTATTAGTATCGACAGACTAGAACTGTGTTATTGTATTTGTACCTGTATTCATGTGAAATCCAAATACATTCGCTTGCTTATGAATTTTGTAGAAACATGTACGTCTATAAGTACTGTTTTAGTTAACATAATTCCCCTCTCTCTCTCGCAGTTCCATTAAAAGAAATAAACAACTGTGGAGAATTGCTTAGGCGTCAATTTTTCTTATAGTCTAGGTAGTGTTGACGTTGAAAGGAACTTTTTAAAAGGAGAATTAAGATGTCAAAAAGACCTATTATTCGCAGAAATTTAGGAAAGTGTGCACAAAATTTTTGATTGCTCTTATTATGCAAATTCGACAGAGGTTGCCCGAAAATGTTAAAATTTTGACAAGCATATATCTCTCTGTCTCTGAGACCCCTATTTGAAATCTTTCAACATCAGTGACCCTGCAGGGGGTTAGTGCTGTCAGTGCACCTCATGCGGTGCACTGTAGGCATTACGTAAGGTTCTTTGCAGCGTGCCTTTAGCCCCTAGCTGCAACCCCCTTTCGTTCCTTTTACTGTTCCTCCTTTCATATTACCTTTCTTTGATCTTACTATCCACCCTCTCCTAACAATTGATTCATAGTGCAACTGCGAAATTTTCCTCCTTTCAGACCTTCTGTCTATTTCCGTTTCAGAGCTAAATGACCTCATAGGTCCCAGTGCTTGGCCTTTGGCCTAAATTCCATATTCAGTTCAATTCAACATCAGTAAAGATGAAATAAAAAAAAAACTGAAATGCAGTGGTCTAATATAACTTTGATAAAATGGCAAGAAACGAAATACACTGTCACACTTTGGGCTGAAGTCTACAGGCCTAGGCTAAAGAACTAGTTACAGTTGCTCTAAGTATTCTTAGCTTGCCACATTCAAACGCTGAAGTCGTGAGAGTATTCAGCCAAACGAATTGTATGAAAAACAAATTGAGAAAGAAGCTAAGTACAGACACCGTCAACTCATTACTTCAACATTTGTAATTGAACAGTTACCTTCAGTGAACATCCCTCTCAAGAATCGTAGCGATTATCTACCATGAAGAATATCAAGGTAAGTACACATTATGCAAATCGACTTGATATATTTTAGTTATATCTAGCACTAATGTATTGTATCCTTTAAACAAAGAGCATAAATGCATTGCATGTTTATCTTCAAAAGTTAGCTGTTTTTCTGGCCATTTGTTGAAATATCTAGCGAAATTCTAGCCATCTCTGGCAAGTATTCTAGCCGTGACTAGGAAGACCCACCTGGCGACCCTGATTATTTTCTTATATATATTATTGCAGACTCGGACGGCAGTACAACTTCTTCGCTCAACGGACAAACTTTGAGTTGAGTAGTATCTAGTGTCATGTAGTGATGTGTGTGTGTGTGTGTGTGTGTGTGTGTGTGTGTGTGTGTGTGTGTGTGAGTGTGGATTTAGAAAGGGTGATTGCCGCTATCCTTTGAACTTGTTGTAACCTGGTTCATTTTGAGTGCCATCGAATTATAATTCCCTCTGAGTAATTAATTTCATTTGTCTCTTATGTAATTACTCTTTGATATGTTTAACCTTTAGCTATTAAATTAATTTAAACTTTAAATTTAACAAGTGCATTGCAATATCGCTTCATTTTATTTCATTTTTCCTGTGTTTCAGTTTTTATGAATGGTGAGTATAATTTGATCAGATAAACTTCTTGTGCTCATACTTTGAAGTTACACAGTCAACTTATAGAAACGAAGTAACACATAGCGGTCCTCTAAGGTCTGAAAATCAACCCGTGAGAACAAAGTACTTAATTGTGGCACTATTTATTTATATATTGTGCTATCCCCGTTAACAATGAACTATTTTTTAGAAACCGCAAAGAGGCCGTGGTGTTGTTACGTATGGTTTTTAGCTGTTTTTGACCAAGTAACAACATTCAGCATACACACCACTCTGTCCATACAATCACTTTTTCGCCATATTCACGGTGTTGCTACTGTTATTTAAACTGTCCTCTAAATATCTGTTTCACAGCCCAGTGCCCCTCAAGGTAACAGAACCCTTTCTGCCAACCTGTGCAATTGATTGTGAATTGGACAGTTACCCCAAGAAGTCTTGTTTGTTCGGCTTCCATAAATCGTTTCAACAAAATGCTTTCACAGGCACTGCAGGGTACTGCAAATCTTTCATTTCTTTGAATATAAAACTGGGGTATTGCTGGTGCAAATGGCGAGGTTTATGAAAAGTCATAATACAACTTTGAAGCACCATGCACCATTGAAAGCTTTACTACACACCGTGATAATTTAATCGAACTAGTAAGCGAGTGTGGAACTTTTTGTGTATTTTCTTCCACACACAGATACTTTATATTAACCATACACTTTTTTATTACTCACAGCAATCAAGTGCAGAACTTTTCCTTCCAGAGAGAGAGAGAGAGAGAGAGAGAGAGAGAGAGAGAGAGAGAGAGAGAGAGAGAGAGAGAGAGAGAGAGAGAGAGAGAGAGAGAGAAATAAAAACTTAAAAACCGTATAGTTTTTCATAACTCTTATAGTCATCAAATCAGGTGAAATTTCTATTTCTTTCGGGCAGAATGTAGAACTTTCAAGATGGAGGTCAAAGCTGCAAAGAAAACATAAATTCACAGCCCGACTTAGACCCATCTGTTTACAATGGCCATCAGTGATGACGTCATAAAAAGTTTTGTTTGCCCAGTGGCAAATAACGAATACCCTTCAACTTTGCAAATTATGAAAAAGGATATCGAAGATTTTGACAACTATTTGCCGGGGTATGTCACGTGAATTGGCGTCGGGTAAGCAGAGTTAATTTGATTATGAAATGGAAGTCGGCGACTCGGTCGTCTTATTTTGGTCTTGAAGTCTTAACATAGACCTAGACCCAGGTAGATCTAACACAGTCCTAGACCTAGACCCAGGTAGATCTAACACAGTCCTAGACCTAGACCCAGGTAGATCTAATATAGTCCTAGACCTTGGCCCAGGTAGATCTAACAGTTCTAGACCTAGGTAGATCTAACATAGTCCTAGACCTAGACCCAGGTAGATCTAATATAGTCCTAGACCTTGACCCAGGTAGATCTAACATAGTCCTAGACCTTGGCCCAGGTAGATCTAACATAGTCCTAGACCTAGACCCAGGTAGATCTAACATAGTCCTAGACCTAGACCCAGGTAGATCTAACATAGTCCTAGACCTAGACCCAGGTAGATCTGACATAGTCCTAGACCTAGACCCAGGTAGATCTAACATAGTCCTAGACCTAGACCCAGGTAGATCTAACATAGTCCTAGACCTAGACCCAGGTAGATCTAACATAGTCCTAGACCTTGGCCCAGGTAGATCTAACAGTTCTAGACCTAGGTAGATCTAACATAGTCCTAGACCTAGACCCAGGTAGATCTAACATAGTCCTAGACCTAGACCCAGGTAGATCTAACATAGACCTAGACCCAGGTAGATCTGACATAGTCCTAGACCTTGACCCAGGTAGATCTAACATAGTCCTAGACCTTGGCCCAGGTAGATCTAACAGTTCTAGACCTAGGTAGATCTAACATAGTCCTAGACCTAGACCCAGGTAGATCTAACATAGTCCTAGACCTTGGCCCAGGTAGATCTAACAGTTCTAGACCTAGGTAGATCTAACATAGTCCTAGACCTAGACCCAGGTAGATCTAACATAGTCCTAGACCTAGACTCAGGTAGATCTAACATAGTCCTAGACCTAGACCCAGGTAGATCTAACATAGACCTAGACCTAGACCCAGGTAGATCTGACATAGTCCTAGACCTAGACCCAGGTAGATCTAACATAGTCCTAGACCTAGACCCAGGTAGATCTAACATAGTCCTAGACCTAGACCCAGGTAGATCTAACATAGTCCTAGACCTAGACCCAGGTAGATCTAACATAGTCCTAGACCTAGACCCAGGTAGATCTAACATAGTCCTAGACCTAGACCTAGGTAGAGTTAACGTAACCGTAGACCTAAGTAGATTTGATATAGGCCTAGACCAAGTTAAATCTGTAAGGGTTTAGTGCCGTCAGTGTGCTTGACGGGGTTGCACTGTAGCCATTACTAAAGGTTCTTTGCTGCAGCCTCTTTTATATACCTTTTACTGTACCCCCATGGATATTCTTTCTTCCATTTGGCTGTCCACCCTCTCCTAACAATCATTTCGAAGTGCAACTGCGAGGTTCTCCTCCTGTTACACCTTTCAGACCTACCCAGTCCTACTCTCAATTTCCTTTCCATCGCTGAATGACCTCACAGGTCCCAGAGCTAAACTTTTTATTCCATTCCTAGACCAGCTGAAAAACCATGTAAGCTTAGTGGTTAGGCTGATCACAAGACAGGTTAGATAGAGCGAAATGGAAACGTCCATAATATTCAGGCCTCTCCTTTCCTTCAGAATAGGCAGTGCAGCATTTTCAGTGTATGAAATGCAGCTTGATATAACAGCACCTATATAGTAACCCCCCTCCCCCCCGTATTCACAGTCTCACGATTCGCGGACTCACCTATTTGCGGATTTCTCTGTGGAACGTATATACACATTATTCGCGGAAAATTCACCCATTCGCGGTATTTTTCACTGAGAAATATTCACTAATTACCGTATTTTCATATTTTCATGACTAAATGCACTTTTTGTGATAAAACTAATAAGCTACTCGGGTATAAGCATTTTTAGAGTTTCTTTTGTGTTTGAACTATCAAAATAGTCAGTTCTAAGTGAAAAGGGAGAAGGGAGTGATAGTGAGCAGAGTATGGCGAGTAAAGGTTGGTTTAGGCGTTTTAAGGTTCAGCTAATTTGCATAATCTTAAGGTGCGAGGTGCTGCTATTGCTGATGGAGAAGCAGCAAAAAATTTTCCTAGTGGCTTGGCAGAAATAATTAGGGAGGGGGGTTACTTACCCGAGAAAGTGTTTTATGTGGATGAGACAGGCTTATTTTGGAAGCCTATCCCTAGTCAGCAACAGGCCATAAAGTCAGTAAGGAGAGACTGACTTTACTTCTTGGGGCTAATGCTACTGGCAACTTTAAGCTTAAGCCCTTGTTAGTATATTTGGCTGAGAATCCAAGGGCACTCGGGTGATTTTCAAGAGTCATCTCCCTGTCATTTGGAGGTTTATACTTCATATCTTTAAAGACTGGTTTTATAATCACTTTGTGCCAGCAGTGGAATGACATTGTGCTTCGAAGGGTCTGCCCTTTTAGGTTTTACTTGTGTTGGATAATGCCCCTGGACACCCTTCACAATTGAATGACATGCATCCTAATGTGAAGGTAGTTTACCTTCCCACAAACACTACATCCATTTTGCAACCAATGGACCAGGGTGTCATTGCCTCCTTCAAGGCCTACAACCTACGAAGGGCGATTAACATTGCCTTCAAGGCCATTGAAAGAAACAAGGACTTGACTCTCAAGGATTTTTGGAAGTCTTACAACATTTATGAAGCTGTGAAGAACATTGCAGATGCTTGGGACAAGGTAAAGCAGACCAATATGAACGGGGCCTTGAAGAAACTGTGTCAGCAGTTTGTGAATGACATTCAGGGCTTTGAGGAGACACTTGAAAGGTACATTACGTTATTTCAAGAAGCAATCTCCAGCACCACCTACCATTCCAGACACAGTGACCCCAGTACTTTCTCATAACCCAGACTTCCCAGCACTTGTACCTCCAGCTCCATCGGCAAGTTCGCATCACCCAGGCTCCCCTGCACATCTATCTCCAGCACCTTCTGCAGGTTCTCCTCCTGCATCTCTAGCTCCCTCATCCCTATAAACATATCTCTACATCCTTCAAAATGCCCCTTCCAGTGAGCACGCCAACCTCAGGATTAAAGGTAGTGAATTCTTCACACCAAACTGTAGGAACAGATCTCCGTCGAAACTCAGGGACTGCCTGTATATGAAGGTAAACTGTCTAGTACAGGCAGTCCCTGGTCATCGGCGAGGGTTACTGTTCCCAACAGTGTGACGATAACCAAAAATCGCCGATAACCAAAAATAGGCGATAACAGCGCTTGCCAGCGCCAATAACCAGGGATTGGTGCTGCTGTTAAGTGGGGATTGGTGCCGATAATTGGAGATTGGCACCGATAACCAGAGATCAGCACCAAAAATCCAGTTATTGTCGCTAGACAAGCACCGTAAAACCAGATTGCCGACAACCGAGGCTGCTGAAAACTGGGGACTGCCTGTACTGTACCTGTATTTCAGTCATTGTATCTGCTACATTTATTACCCCACTGCAGTGCCTCATACACAGTTGTAGGGATTTCATTCAAACTTTTTACAGAGATTTGCAAGATGGGAGATTGTCCCCTTGAGTGTTTGATTTCACCAGCTTAGAGAAGAGTCTGGTGGGTATCAGTAGGTGTTGTGTATCGCTTTACCATTGCTTTGAATAATGTAGCATGGTTGTCTATGCAACAGTTTACATACAGTAGTGCCTCCCCTTCTTTTTTTTATTTTATGCAACTTCTTCTCCACTTCATTTTATTATAAAAATGTTATCTTTGTGTGGAATGAGGTTGTAAATTTAGAGGTGTTCTAAGTACAGTATCATCATTAATAGGTATTGGTATTTCAGAACACCTTGAGCATGATTTGATGTTTTATTATATTTAAATGTTAACATAATTTACATTGTAATTTATTTCTCTTTTGCAGCTACCTTTTGTTAGCCGAGTGCCTTGAGGTTATTATCAGCTGCAAGCAGCATTTGATACAAGACCCACACAATGGACTGTGATTAATTGTATGCAAGGTATGTTTAGTGTTGGGTAATGTATCTGGTATTAATTTCTCCAAGTTGAAATCTGATTTTAGGTCATTTTTTCTAATAACAACTTTGTGTCTTTTTAAAGTAAAGCAAAGAGAATACAGCACTTGGTTTAATTTCTAGAGTTTATAAGGCTAGCCCAGTGGATTTGTTGTGAAGTGAGGGGTTAATCTGGAGTAAGGTAAAGCTGAAGGGAGGAGGAAGAGACCAAAGGGAACATATGGAAAGTAAAAGGTAGAAAACAGTTTTTCTTTAGTCCTGTTGTTGACTCATATAGAGTCATTTACATTTTGCTCTGAAATGAAATATGTGTATATGAGACGTAAACTGTTTTTTTTATTTTGTAAAGGATTCTTTAGTAACTAAAATGGCAGACCATTTTGGATTTACAGTGAAGAAAGGCATAAGTGAATTTTGGTCAAAAGGAACTACCCTTAAGTGTAGAGGGGAACTATTTAACAAACTTGCATCCATTTAGGAGAGTATCTTAATGAACTTCCTTCATCAACTTACATTTACTGATCCAGTTAAACTTTTTTATAACTGACTAATTTACTAAACTTTTTTTTTATAAATAACTAATTTACTAATAAATCATAAATTATCAGTGGATTATTGTTTGTGCAGCGTGGTGTTCTTTTATTAGAGTTGTAGGAGCCATGGGTTTTTTTATAAGTTTAAGAGATTTGCACTTTGCAGTGTCATGGCATTACTATGTGAGCAGACCTTTGAAAGTGGAAATCGGAAATTTGGAGGATGCTGTTTCAGTATTTATTATAAGGAAGTTACAAAATTTTATGTATTACAAGGATGTGACTCTGACAATGTTAATTTTTTTTTAGGGTCTGCTAAAATCAAGTTGAAGGATCTTTTGACCCCTTTGTTACATAGGTGAGTTGATTTCAGAGAGTCGTCATGTAACATGAGTTGGGAGCTTATTTTCACTGTTGTTGAATTGTAAATAGATTTTAGTAGATATGAACATTTCCAGTGAAGTTAGGGAAATTTTCTGTTCTGCAGCCAGTATTGAATGATAAATGTTACTTAAGAAGGGTATGAATAAATATTTGTTCCTACATAAACACAAACCTTCAGTCTTTACATTTGGAAATACCTTCAGCAAAGCTGGAACTGGCTGTTTAATTGTAAACAAGGTGGTTAGGGTAGTTAGCCACCCAGTTGATACCCACTCACTTTACCTTTGGCCACTGACAGAGATAGACGTGTCACCTCTTCCCACCTGCCATTGGACCACCCTTTGGTTTTTGATTGTTGTTTTGTTTTATATATTGTGAATACTGGGGTATATCGGTGTATGCTTGTGTATTTGCATGTGAGTACAGGGTGTAGTTGCGATTTGCGGTTTTAAATATGCAAACCCACGAATCATCACAGCCCAAGGAGAGGAAACCTTGTACCATGAGCCACTGCCCGGTATGACTAAACCTTTCAGTCACTTCATCTCGTCCATTGAAACTGACCCGCTTACGCTATGCACACTGTGCAGGAAACACGTATGCAGCTAAGAGAGTCCTTGTTCTGAGTGTCGTGTTTGGCCGTCAGAACAGTGGTTGCAGTTTGGCCATAAAAGGAGGAAGGAGAGGAAAGTTTCCATGATGTTATTGGAGGGCAACACGCCTCCCATGACACCGAAGGTTCTTTCCACCTCCTTCCTCCCCCGAGCCAAGCTGCCTACCATTGTTGCCACTCCTCAGGGATCAGTCTCCCCTTTGCAGTCTCCTACTGCTTTGTTAGTAGAGAGTCGGCAGTGGGTGTGGGGGGGACCAACGTGACGACTTGCCAGTGGTCTCTGTTTGTTCAGGGGGGGGGAGGAACCCCCTCAGGGTGAAGGTAGACTGCCACCACTAACCCAGCTACTCTTTCAGGTTTGGGGGAGCCCCAGGGGCTTAGTGGGCAGTGGCCCTCCTAGGCCTCACTGGGGAGCCTTCTGTGCAGGGTTTAATTACCCACCTGCATGCTTCTGTGGCACCACTTGTGAATTCAGTGACAGCGTTAGATAACCATTTTATCCCTATAAAGAATGTAGTATATGAGACACATGTTTTCAGGCAGGTTTGCCAGGGTTTGTCCAAAAGTATGGAGTCTTACCTGACTAGGCTAAGAAATTTGATTAAATCATGTGAGCATCCCACAGCTGAAGTGAAATCTAATCTTAGAGATCAGATACTGCAATTGAAAAGTGTTTTGCTAAGAAGTTAAGAGGTAGATTTTCGAGAGAGGGAAGCTTGACATTAGATAACATAGTAGAAATGGCAGGGGTTGTGAAATGGCTGAGAGCCAGGTAAGGCAAGATGATAATCTCAGAGCAAATAGTTAGGTTACCAGTAGTGGAACTTTTCATGCAAAAAGGGGAGGAAATACAGGAAATCTTGTGCATTCTAATTGGCCAAGAAATAATTTGGGTAGGCCTAGCATGAATCAAAGTTGTTGACATTGTGGTCTACAAGATCATTGGCAGAGCAATTGCAGTGTTGCAAGAAATAAAACTCACTTGGAAATGTGGTAAGATAGGTCATTTGTCTTGTGTTTGTAGGTCCAGCATAGTTTCTTATCCTACCTGTGACTCAGTTATGAAAATGTCCAGGGGAAGAGGTGTCAGTACTAGGAATTGCACCAGGGGCGAAAGAGGTCAACCTAGGCATAATCAGCATGTTAATGTAGTAAAAGATATGACCATTATGAGGGGCTGAGACACAAGATGATGATCATTATGAGGACCATTATATATTTTATGTCAAAAATGTAAATAAAATATCTACTATATTCAGATTTAATGTCAGTAATGTATGTTTTTAAACATCTAACTTACCTGGTAGTTATATATATAGCTTAAGTCCCTGACGTCACGGCAGAATTTCAAAAACTCGCGGCAATCGCCGATCGGTAGTCAGGTGAACCACCTGTGCGCCCTCTACCCAGGTACCTGGAACCATTCCAACTATTCTTCAGATCTTCCCTGCCGCTGTGTCGGTAACATCGATGGATTTCGCCTCGAGCCTGTGTTTTTTCGCAACTTATTTTGGTGAAGTACACTTTGGCTTGGCTTTCGCTTGTTCGCTTGGATTTTCTTATAACATATCTGACTTCATCGAGTGTGAAAATGTATGTGTGGGGATGCAAGCGGCTTGCTAAAGTCTCCTTGATCCCCACTTAGTATGTCTGAAGAACGGGAATGAAAGACCGGCTCAGAAGAGCCAAGAGTACTGTTTCTCACTCTTCTTGATATAACCAGGAATAGTTAATTCTTTTCCCTTGATAACTATCCTATTGATCCTTCTCCCGTAGTGGTAGTCTCTGAACCCCTACTGAAACAGGTAAGGACCCAATATTTAATGAATTGTTGGCTGCCATTCAGACCCTGGCCCAACAGGTAAAATCCCTCTCAGAAGACAGGGATAATATGTGATCGATAATAAGAGATCTAAAAATAAAAGTGTTAATATGTTGTTAGTGCAAGTGCAGTGGAGGGTGCGACCGCTCGGTCCTGTTGTGCTCCTAGTCCTAGACCTCTTCCAAGCTCACCAACCCTGTGAGAAGGAAAGTCGACAGACGAAGGGAGGCAAGAGGCTTTAGCTACCGAAAGAAGTCGTCCCTTGAGCGCACCTGTTGACGTTTCCCAGGACGCCACCCTCGCCATAGGAAAGGCGAGGTTAAAGTGTTTTTTCGTCTATTGGTTGCTGCACGTCAACCGGAGGAAGCTTTTGACCGATGTCGCATTGGCGCCAGTTCTCAAGTAACCTCTAGGTTTGACGGGACAGCTTAAAGTTAGAAGTATGGACGCCAGGACGCCGGGCGCCGAAGTTGGACGCCAGGACGCCGAAAGCGCCGAGAAGCTGGACGCCAGGATGTCAGACGAGAAGCTGGACGCCTGGACGCCAAGTGTCGGAAGTTAGACGCCAGGACGCCAGGCGCCATGAAGCTGGACGCCAAGACATTAAGCTTCAAGAAAATGGACGCCAACACGCCAGGCGCCAAGAGACTGGACGCCAGGACGCCAGGCGCCAAGATGATATTTGAAAGACGCCGCTACTTCCGTCTTCAGAAATCGAAGAAGAGAATGATAATATCTCGCATTCTCCTGTGAATCCTATTGTAGAGATTTCTGACGAAGACAATATAAAAGGCCATCAGCTTTTATCAGATTTGAAAAGGCTTATGAAGATATTTTCGGAAATTTTTCCCAGAGAAATTTATCCTGACTGCTCCTCGTTCCCCGCCTTCAGAATTTACTCTTGTGAAGGCGTCTAAGAGAGCAGCATTTATGAAGAATGGATACTTTCGAAGGAGAAACAATGAAAGACAGCCTTTGTTTTTCCTCATATATCTGATGTCGTGTATGGATAAAGGACTCGGAGATAGTTCCAACGAATCAACTGCACCTTTCTCAGCGGGACTCCTGAAGAAAAGGGCCCATCTTTGCTCTTTCCTGGCTAATGGGGTCACGTCCAATCAAAATCAGAATTGATTTATACCTCTTTTTCCTCTCACCCCTTCTCTCAAGGTTTGGTATAGAGGCCTTTTCATCTTTGGCCCAGAAAACCACGTAAGATTTAAGATCTAAAACAGCAAGAAAAGTCCTACCTACGACTTTCATCGCTAAAAAGAGTAAGGCTGAGGTTCCTGTGTTTCAGGTATTTCAGCTCTTTCATGGTCGGCCCTCCGATAGAGGTTCCTCTAGGGCGGGTAGATGAATGATAACGCTGAAGAGGCTCTACACAGGGAAGAAGAAGGACCTGCCTTTCTTCTCCTGCAGACTCGGTAGGAGCCGGACTGTCCAGCCTGAGTAGGCCCCCTCTAGTAACAAGACAATTCGACCTTTTCTGCCAAATGCAATGACAGAACCAAGGCAAAGGTTCTACAGCAACAAGTGTCTATGATGTTGCAAAAGGAGACCAGACAGAGAGTTCAGGATCCGAATTCCCAGGATTCTACATTCGGTTATTCCTGATCCCCAAATACTTGGGGGTTAGAGACCGGTGCTAGACGGGATTGCACTCAACTTTTTTTTGTGCAATAAACAAAGGTCGCTATAGAAACGACAAAATCGGTTCTAGGAGCGGTCAGACAGCATGACTGGATGGCCTCACTGGACCTCCAGGATGCGATTTTCACGTCCCCATGCACCCGATCTCCAAGAATTTTCTGAAGTTCGTCCACGGAAAGGTTTTATAGTTTGGTCTCTCTCTTTCGGCTTAAACAGACAAGGTTGACGTCTGGCTCTGGAGCCGAGACCTCTCAAGAGCAAGTTACCCAATATTGAGGGACGTCATGATAACACTTCATAGACTACAGATTGTAGCCACAGCAGCAGCCGGAGCTCTTCCCTTCCAGCCCCAAGGGTAGCTCTCCTACTAAGAACAAACATAGACAGTTCTATTCAGTCAGGATACCGGGCTGCAAGAGCGTGGCGGACACTGTGCTGCCTTCCGTACATCCTCCTCTTCCTCCTTCGGATTGGTACTGCTCATGAACCTCCTCGGTCCATTATTGACGATGAGAAGGAAATAATTGCCGTAGTTGAGGCTTCCCAGCCTTTCCCCAGCAGCAGGAAGCCCGCATATAGCTTCACTATAAAATATGCAGCAGACTTTGTCTTCCCAGCTGCAAGCGTGACAACCAGGAAAACAGAAGAAGGATAATAGACGCCCAACTAAAGCTTCTAAACGCCCAGCAGTTTAAGACGCTAAACGAGTGAATGAAACTCTAGACGCTGGATGCAGTGGCGTCAAGCATCTAGGAGTGAAATACCATGATGACAAGCGCAATGAACCCAAGACGCAAGCGCCAAGGCATTGGACGCCAGGGCATCAGGCTTCAAGATATTGGAAGCCAAGACGTGGAGTTAGCTCAGGACGCAAGATGCACTGGCATCAAGCGCCTAATAAAGAATTAGGTCTACTGATAAACAGATAGAAATCTCAGCCGATCCCATCCCAAGAGGTTCTATGCCTTAGGATGAAGATTCAGAGTCAGGATTTTCGGGCTTTTCCGTTTATTGCAAAGACAGGACAAGCCTCAAGAAGATTTCAGAACTTTATAAAGAGACAGTCATGCTTGGCAAAGGAATGGATGAGTCTGCTGGTAACCCTTTCCTCGCTGGAACGGTTTGTCTCCTTTGAGAGGTTAATTCTATGCCCGTTACAGTTTCATCTAAATCGAACTGGGACAAGGAAATAGAACTGGAGACCAAGTGCATCCCCATTTCGGAACCAATAAGACCGTATTTGTAGTGGTGGAACGCCCCCGTCAAGCTCCAGGAGGTCCTTCTCTATATTAGAGGAACCCAGACCTAGTGTTGTTATCCCCACGCGTCGGACTCAGTATGGGGAGCAACACGAGGGAAATAAAAAGTCTCGGCTCCTGGACCAGAGAGCAGGAGGATTTAAACATCAATTAGAAGGAATTAACTGCACTCCTTCTAGCTCTCAGGAGTTCGAACACAGTGGGGAACAAAGAGGTGCAGGTCAACACCGACAACACGGCAGCGTTGGCCTACATCAGCAAACAAGGGGCACTTCACTCCAGGTCTCTATACGAGACAATAAGAGAATCTCTTCTTTGGGCAAAGGAGGAGAATGTAAAACTAGTAACCCACTTTATCCAAGGGGAGAAAAAATGTGAGGGCGGACATTCTGAGCAGGAAATAAAGTCCTCTCAAAAGAATGAACGCTACATCAGGACTTTGGGGATGTCCTTGCATAGATCTCTTCACCACAGCAAACGAAGAGGTTGGACACTTACTGCTCTCCAGTACCAGATCCCGGGCTATATACATAGACGCGTTCCTGGTGGACTGGTCCAACTTGGACGTGTATGCATTTCCTATTTCAAGATAATACACAGGGTACTGAAAAAATTTGTGTCACATGAGAGGACCGAATGACCCTTGTGGCCCTTACTAAATGACAAGAGATTGGTTCCCAGAAGTACTGGATTGATGGTGGACATTCGAGTAGCCTACCTCAGAGAGTAGATCTACTCAAACAACCCCACTTGAAAGATATTACCAAAACCTACAAGCGCTACTAGTAACTGCTTTCGGACTATCGGAAAACTCACAAGAGCCAGAAGTTTTTCGAAGGAGGCAGCTGGCTTATCGCAAATCAAGGAGGTTATCCACCATTAAGGTATACCAATCCAAGTGGGAGGTATTTAGAGGATGGTGCAAGGACAACCATGTGTCCTCTTCCAATATTTCTGTAACCCAAATTTGTATATAGAGAACTCACCAGCATGGAACCTAGACGTGGTCCTGAGGTTCCTCATGGGGAGTAGGTTCTGATCCCTTGCAGAGGGCATCTTTAAAGGACTCACCATGAAAACTCTTTTCTTGGTCAGTTTGGCCGCAAAAAAGAGTTAGTGAGATACATGCTCTCAGCAAGAATATAGATTTTATACAAGGCAAGGCAATCTGCTCACTGCAACTAGGCTTCCTTGCAAAAATGAATACTCATCACAACCCTAGCCCAGAACGTTCGAGATTCCGAACCTAACGGACATAATAGGGAGAGAGAGAGAGAGTCCTATTCCGGTAAGGGCTCTAAGGCTCTACCTGGATAGGACAAAGGACTTTAGAAGGAATTCAGAAGGGCTTTGGTGCTCAGTCAAAAAGCTCTGTATAGATGTCGAAGAATGCTCTGTTTTATTTTATCAGACAGTTGATAAAAGAAGCAAATATGGAATGTAGAGAGATAGACTACAAGATTCTGAAAGTAAAGACGCACGAGGTCAGGGCAGTAGCAACCTCTGTAGCTCTTAAACAGAACAGGTCCCTGCAGAGTATCTTGACACGACCTTCTGGAGAAGCAAGTTAGTATTTGCCTCTCACTATCTAAAACAAGTCAAGACATTATGCGAAGATTGCTATACGCTGTGCCCGTTTATAGCATCTAATTCAGTAATGGGAGAGGGGAATACCCCTACAATCCCATAAACCAATACCCTTTTTCTTACCTTGGAATTGAGAATTTTTATGGTTGTTTGTGAAGACTGGACGCAGTCTTCCGCAATCATTGGGATGAAAGTTCCTTGGTAGAGCCCGGAACAAGGGTATTGAGAGGAGGTCTAGTCACATAGAGGTTATACACCGGTTGACAGCCCTAGAGATTTTCAGCCCCTGGGTGGATCGCTGATCTCTTAAGGAATGCAGACATAATGAGAGGGAGTTCATTGAAGTCAGCTTCCTTAATCCAATCCTATAAAATAATACCCTTTGTTCTTGCCTTGGAATGGTTTGAAATTTGATGGTTGTTTGTGAAGATTGAACGCAGTCTTCCACAATCATTAATTTTAGTCAGATGATCATTTTGTTCCTTGGTGACGCCCGGAACAAGGGTATTATAGGTTGTCTGTCACATAGAGGTTGGTACACCGGTTGGCAGCTCCTAGAGGTCTTCAGCCCCCTGAGTGGATCGCTGGACCTCTTAAGGAATACAGACATAATGAGGCGGAGTTTATTGAACTCAGCTTCCTTAATCCAATTCCATAAAACAATACCCTTTGTTCTTACCTTGGAATGGTTGAAATTTTATGGTTGTTTGTGAAGATTGAACGCAGTCTTCCACAATCATTGATTTTAGTCAGATGATCATTTTGTTCCTTGGTGGCGCCCGGAACAAGGGTATTATAGGTTGTCTGTCACATAGAGGTTGGTACACCGGTTGGCAGCTCCTAGAGGTCTTCAGCCCCTGAGTGGATCGCTGGACCTCTTAAGGAAAGCAGACAAAATGAGGGAGTTCATTGAAGTCAGCTTCCTTAATCCAGGTAAGGACCTTAAGTTGGTTTATTAACCCTTAAGCAAATTCCAACGATGTTGGCTGTCTCTGACCCTCCACCAAAGGTGTCAATCAGCTATATATATAACTACCAGGTAAGTTAGATGTTTAAAAATGATATTTTCATAATAAAATAAATTTTTGAACATACTTACCTGGTAGTTATATATAATTAAATTCCCACCCTCCTCCCCTCTAGAGACTAGGGGCATGGAAGATCTGAGGAATAGTTGGAATGGTTCCAGGTACCTGGGTAGAGGCGCTTACAGGTGGTTCACCTGACTACCGATCGGCGATTGCCATTGAGTTTTGAAATTCTGCCGTGACGTCAGGGACTTAAGGTATATATATAACTACCAGGTAAGTATGTTCAAAAATTTATTTTATTATGAAAATATCATATTGATTCTGGTGCTTCCTGTAATACTATTACTGCAAGTGATTTAGAAATGTTAAGTGAATCTGTAATTTTGACCGTTTGTAAAAAGCATTTACAGTACAGTACATCCTTATGGTTTGAACACCCCATTAAAGGCAAGAGGAGAATTTAGGGCAAAGATTGAATCCCATCTGGGAAAGCATGTGTTGAAACAGATTTCATTCTTGTTGAGAAAATATGTTAAGAATTGGTGAGGTTGTTAACCAAATGAAACAAGTACAGCCAACCCCCGCTATTTGCTGTCTCGAATTTGCGGACTCACCGATTTGCAGATTTTTCTGTGGAACTTATCCCCAAATGATTCGTGAAAAATTTGGCAATTCGCGGACTTTTTTGTTGAGAAATATTCACTAATTAGTGTATTTTGATGTTATCTTCATGACTAAATACCTTTTTTTTTATGATAAAAAAGATTTTACTAATTTTCAAATATTGTTAAGATTAATAAGATTAAACAGTAAACCTCCAGTATTCGTGTTCCCACGACTTGTGGACTCACCTACAGGTATTCAAAGATTTCTCTATGGAACATATGCAGTATATGCATTATTCACTGAAAATTCACCCATTCGCTGTATTTTTCACTGAGAAATATTCGCTAATTATATACTGTATATTTTCATATTATTTTCATGGCTAAATGTATTTTTTGCAATGAAGCGATTAAAATACTTAGGTACCCAGGTAGTGCTCGAGTTACAATAATTCACCTTACGATAATTCGATTTTACGATGGGGTAAGCAATTAATACCGATACGACAATATTTATAAGATATTTTAAAATTTCATGCGGGGGCCTATCTATAGTTAAAAAAGTAAAAGAGAATGATAAAAGTATTGTTAGTAACGTTATACTCTTGCGTAAATGTGTACAGCCATAAACAACCGAACGAGAAACTGTTGTTTTGCTTATAACCAAATTGGATAACAACAGCCGTTTTGCTTGTATTTCAACCATTGTACGGTAGTAAACAATTACTGTAGTTATAGTACAAATGACGTTAAGTAGAATAGGACTGATATATTTTTACACTATACCTTTATTCAGTATGGATAAAAGATCAGCAAGAAAATATACTGGTAAATTTAAGCTGCAAGTTGTAGCTGAAGCTGAGAAACAATGTTCAAGCTGCTAATGACTATAAATTATCGTGCATTGGCAACATGGATGAAACTACACTGTAATTAAAATTGGAGAGCAAGTATTTTAATCAAAACTATGGGCATGAAAGAACACATATTACTGCTGTTTTTATGCTGATAAATGATAAATATGTAAAGCTCGTACTATGATGAAATCAAGTGAAGATAGCGAATGGAATCTTGATTTTTTTTACACAAAACAAACATGCCCCCAAATGGCCGTCATTTATTTAAAAAAAAAATAGCTAAATTAATTTCACAATGAGATGTATTTAAGTTATATTTCGACTTAAAAACACTTTGTATAACAAAAAATAACCTTGCCCCATATAAATAAAGTATCTAGAGATTCATTGATTGCTGTAATCACAATTTATAATACAAAAGCAATATAAGAATATATACAATATTATTGGATACAGTGAATTAAAGTATAACATTTGAAAAGATCCATGGAAAAGATGCATATTCGTTATGCTGATGTTTGTATAATATGATATGATGTGAATATAGAGTACAGTATTATGTAGGCTAGACTACCGTATATGTATACAATATACCATAGTATAGGCTAAACTAATTCTTGTTTGTTATTCAATTTCTCTCTGTATTGAATTATCATAAGTCACTCTGCATGAACCTCCAGAATTAGCTGATAATAATTATATGTATAGAGTATACTTTATAGTGTAGCTAGGTTACCATATATGTATACTGTACATGGTACTGAATACCCCAGTGTAGGCTAGGCTATATTCGAGATATGTTTTTTGGGTTTTTTGGAACCTAACCCCATCGTAAGTAGGATAATGCCTGTAAAAGCATTTTGAGTTTTTTTGTGTGTTTGAACTATCAAAATAGGCAGTTCTAAATGTTTTTAGAAGGGTTCTAAGTATTTGCAGATTTTAGCTATCGCAGGAGGGTGTGGTACGCATCCCCCTTGAATGCGAGGGGTTTACTGCAAATAATAATAATAATAATAATAATAATACTGTACCTGTAATAATACAGGTAATAATAAGTACTAATTTTCAAATATGAATATGTTTAATAATAATAATAATAATAATAATAATAATAATAATAATAATAATAATAATAATAATAATAATAATAATACTGCACTTATAATAATAGTAATACGATTAAATAATAACAGAGAGAGAGAGAGAGAGAACTTATGTGGAAAGAAACAGGTTTTTAGCTTTGGCAGGTAAAAAACTGGTTCTCTCCCCTCCATAAGTTCAGGAGGGACCCCTTTATAGTACCCAAGAGACCTCCTTTTAGTGAACTCTTTTTGATAGCTGAGCTCCTAAACTGATTTTTTTCACGCGTTATACAGTAGATACGATGCTCAGAAATATGTATTGAAATATTAAAGTGATTGAATTGATATTAAAATAATATTCAAGTAATATTGAAATTATATTAAAATGATATACAAGTATTTTAGGATGACAGTTTAAGGTATATTTGGTGTTTGAACTATTAAAATAGGCAGTTATAAGCATTTTTAGAAGGGGGTCCTTGGTGTTCGAAAGATTAAAATAGGCAGTTATAAGCATTTTTAGAGGAGGGGGTGACAAGTATTTGCAGATTTTAGCTATTTGTAGGGAGTTGTGGTCTCTGTCCCCCGCAAACACCAGGGGTCGACTGTACTGTACTGTATGTGACAAATATTCATATTTTAAGGTGAAGCCTGTAGCACAACCTTTGAGAATTCCTTTTAATATAAGGGAAAAGGTTGCAAAAACTCTTGATTTTTTAGATTTAGATATTATTGAGACAGTTCAAGGTCCTACTGAATGGGTTTCAGCCCCTGTTTTTGTCCCAAAACATCAGTTCCTCGTTGGGCGAGTCGGTAGAGTCCTCGGCTAGCACTTTGCTAGGCCCGAGTTCGAGTCTCTGGCCGGCCAATGAAGAATTAGAGGAATTTACTTCTGGTGATAGAAATTCATCTCTCGGTATAATGTGGTTCGGACTCCACAATAAGCTGTAGGTCCCGTTGCTAGGTAGCCAATTGGTTCTTAGCCACGTAAAATAAGTCTAATCCTTTGGACCAGCCCTAGGAGAGCTTGCTAATCAGCTCAGTGGTCTGGTAAAACTAAGGTAAACTTAACTTGTCCGAAAACAAGGTAACAGTGATGAGTTGAGATTGTGTGTTGATATGATAAGAGCTAATGAGGCTATTTTAAGAACTAGGCACCCTATTCAAACAATAGATGAATTGTTAA
This sequence comes from Macrobrachium rosenbergii, assembly GCF_040412425.1. Classification (NCBI taxonomy): domain Eukaryota; kingdom Metazoa; phylum Arthropoda; class Malacostraca; order Decapoda; family Palaemonidae; genus Macrobrachium; species Macrobrachium rosenbergii. The sequence continues at coordinate 39,903,986 of NC_089761.1, read as the reverse complement.
TTGACATGAATGATGGAGCTATATTTTCCAAACCTGATTTAAAGTGTGGATTCCATCAAATTGAATTAGGTCCAGAGTAGGTATTTGACTACTTTTGTTACTCGTAAAGGGTTGTTCAGGTACAAAAGATTGCTGTTTGGAGCTAACTGTGCTCCTGAAGTTTATCAACATATTTTGCAACAAGTTTTGCAGAATTATGAAGGAGTCAGAGCATTAGCTGATGACATAATTGTTTTTGGTAGCGATATTAAAGAGCATGACAGTAGGTTGGAAAAAGTATTGGCAACATTGTGTAATAGAAATTTAACTGAATAAACCCAGATGAATGTAGTTTTGGTATGGAAAAGTTAATTTTTATGGGACACATTCTCTCAAAGAATGGCATTGAACCGACTGATGGTAAAGTTAAAGCTGTAAATGAGGCTAATAGGCCAGAGAATGTAAATGAGGTTAAGAGTGTCCTTGGTCTTGTAAATTACTGAGGTAGTTTTATCAATAATTTGTAAACAGTAGAAGAGCCTTTAAGAAGGTTAACAAGAAAGAATGTAACTTGGCAGTGGGGAAGTGAACAGGAACATTCATTTCAAGAATTAAAAAATGAGGCTTACGTCTGATGAAAGCATGGCATATTTTAATCCTGTACTTCTTCTACTCTTCATTTTCACAAAGTGGGCAAGAGATGGTAATAAAACTGTCATCTGTACTGCATAATACTGTATGTATATGATTGACCTAGGTACGTATTAGTTGCCTTCTGATGTGTGCTGTCTTATCGGAGAGCACAGACATATCACTCTGACTCAGGGCCCTGTCAGTCTTGCATCCTTTTGCCAGGTTATGTATGAGGTTACAGAAATTAGTGGTCCCATGCTCACAGTCATAGCCAGGAGCTTAGTGTTTCCAGTTGGGGATTTAAGTAGTCAATAGTTGAGAGATTATCCTTTCCTACACAAGAGGCAATGGTTTATATTTTGGGAGGAACAAATACAGAATTTTTAAAAGTAACTTTTATTTTTCTTGGGTATACAAACCAGAGCCTTAATGATCTAAACTTAGTTATCCCACAAAGTTCGTGATGCCAAAAGGAGAATTCTGGCTTATGATAAGTAATTGGGGTTTCCCCTAACTCACTCACCTGCCTACCTCCAACTAACCACCTTGTTGCAAGTTTCAATGTTTGTTTGAGCTCCACCGAGGAATACTACTGTGTGAAAGGCTCTGGTTTGTGTATTTAATAAAGTACAAACATAAAAATTTTGTATGTCATGTTTGTGGTCTGAACTTATTTACAAAAGCAAAATTGACATGACTGATTATAATGCATGTTCAGCTTTGACAAATATCAAAATCGTTCTAGTTTCATAGAAGTAGAGTAGCTTCTGAGCCGTTGCACAGAATAAACCTGTGATTAATCCCTTGCATCCAGTCATGATCAAATGAGGCATAATAATAGCTTTTGGGGGTGTGATTCTGACTGGTTCAAGTGAGAATTTATATTTCACGCCATGTAGGTTGAATGAATTTTTATCGGAAAATTATAAAATCACGTGAATGGGCCTTAAATGACTTATGGCAACACTCACACCGCAGCTGATGGTATGGAGAAGAACAGTTTCCCATGAGGTTTTACAGGGGAAGGCACTACATCTCCCTGTCTCGGTACGTTTTGAATATATTTGCCCATAGATACACAGTACTCAGGAATTGTTGCTGGTTTTAGTTCTCATCTCTAATGATAGTGTGTCAGCTGTAATTGTAATTTTGCAAAATAATATGCAAAAAATATTAGAACATGTATAACTCACTAAAAGGTACTACTGTATATATCCCCATCCCAGTACATCTTGTAAATACTGCACAGTATTTTACTATGAATGCACTTGGGATTGTTGTTGATTTTAGTTCTTATCTGTTATGATATTATGTGAGCTGTAATTGCAATTGTACAAAATAAAATACTGTAAAAGAAATATTTGAAAGAACATGTATAACTTGTTAAAATTAGCAGATTTTTACAAGTGTCCTGGAAAAGAGGGACCTGCACAGGGTTGGAAATATTCACTTTCAACCTCCCGTGGAAGGTACAGAAAACGTAAGAATTTTTTTCTTATACTGTACCTTGTGCATTTGCATAACTTTCTATTTCCTTTGATGTGTTTTTAAATTGGCCGACCTTAAAGTTTGCCTGGTCGTGGGGTGTTCTTAATGTATATTTTAGCCCGGCCTGTAATGGTTAAAGGGTTTGTTTGAAAAACTTGTTATATTGTAAAATGTTGCTCTTATCCCATGTTCATTTCCTTAGATGTAAAGTGCACCAAGTAGTTTTAGTTTGTATAAATATTGTTTATCCTATATTCCATCCCATAGTTTGTAAAGTGCACCAAATAAAGTTTTATTTTTAAAAAATACTTTATTGCTCTTATCTCATATTCCTTCGCTTAGTTTGTAAAATGCACCAAATAAATTTTAACTGGTTTCAGGTACTGAGTAGACCTTTTGGTCCCTGTAGACATCGTGTAATTTTTGGGTGAAGAAAAGGAGTTGGATTTAGATGTTTTTTGAGAGAAGAAGGTAGGATTTATTTAGTAAAATATTTGCATTACATTGAGCTCTGGAAAATTAAAAAATTTGGGTGTGTTGTGAATTTTGAGATAGTACGGCTGCCCGTACAAATTGTTTATAACATTAATTCTCAGAGAATTGAAGATGCTTATGATTGCTCTTTAACTGAAAAGAAATGAAAACTCTTAAACTGCTTGGAGTATTCCATACATTAGCCTGCTAATATGAGTATTTTATCTAATTATGTTCCAGACATTTGGCACTGTGTGTGTTCTTGATGTGACATTGCTTTTGAGGATTTATCCTTTCTTCACCTCCACATGGGAGTTCATATAGATTTTGTTGGTCCAGGAGGACTTTGGTGACAAAGGAGAATATCAGTGTACTGTACTACTGTGCATGTTTCAAATACTAGCAGAGGGTTTTTACAAAATAATATCTTGGTTCACTCTGGTGGGTGTAACCTTTCAGGTGCAAGATTTGTGTGTGGGTTTTCAGAAAGAATAACAGTTGCAACTATATTTGCAAATATTTCAGTGAGAAGGTTTGAAGAACCACCAGCTGTCATTCTGCCTTGCATGGAAAGGACAGTCAAATGAAAATATTTGAAGTGAAGATGATGTACATATATGTTGTGTGTGTGTAATATAGGGTTTGACAAAAAGGAAAGGTTTGGAAACAATACAAAGAAACAGAAGAGACAGATTTTTTTTGTTCCTTTTGCAGTGGTTATCTTGAAAGCAGGGCAAGATGTTTTGTGTTAAAGAAATATGTTTAAAGATGTTTTGTCATAAAGAAATAAGTTTAGAAATGTTTGTAACAAGGAAAAGATAGATGAAAAGATGAAAATTCATAATTCCTTATGTAATGGGGAAATGGCCTTTATTGGTCAAAGTCAAGTTCTAAAGTCCTCAGCAGCGAAAGTGGGGATTTTACTAGTGGTCGTAGAGATATTTCCGGAGAGACAGATTTTACCACTTGTCAATGAGGTGTTTCCGGAGAGACTGTCTCCAAAAAATTAAAGGTCGGACATTTACACGTAAGTGAAGAAAAATCTGTGCCAGTCAGTACCACTTTCATAGCTCCCAAAACAGGAGATCCTCCAGTTTTGAAAGACCTGATAATTAGTGAAAATGGTGTTGAGCTGCATAATATACCTAGTGTGATGGGTAAATCAGAACGGATGATTGCTGAGGATTCTAGGAAAAGAAAAGGTTACTCTGGCAATGAAATTACAGTGAATAGTAATGAAGCCATTGACATAGGTTTACAAACTTTGTCTCCAAAAAGGTAAAAAAGTAATTAAAGATACTGTATTAGCAATATTTCAGTTGATAGAAAATATGAATGTAAATTGTGTTTCAGTGTTTTGAGAAACAAACTATTATTTTGGGAACATTTGCATGGGCATTCAAAGGAAGTTCCTTATACAAGCAAAAATTGTTTTGAAATTTTTGATGATGAAAGGACATGGAAAATTCATTACTACAGGCATAGATGTTGCTGTGCTGCGTGTGGGAAACTGATACGAGGACATTCTGGAATTCTTCATGCTAAAGGGTGCCGTGTAGGGAACCCTTTCAAGTTTCCGGTTGTAGCAGAAGGCTCCCGTCCTCTTATATTTTCAGAGACCACTTAAGATCTCATATTAGGGAGAAGTCATACATATGCAAAGTGTGTATTATAATATTTCTTACTAAAGATGATGCAAATCAACATAAAATTCACAAAAACATTTGTTTAAATCCAGTTGTCAAAGCTTTTACAAATGAGGTTGATTTATTCAGATTTGATGTCCCACGATTTGCCAAAAATCTTTCACATGTTCCTGATGAAGAAAGAGATAAGGTAATGCCAATGTCTTTTGTAAATCTTAAGGGAGTGTTTAATTCTTTGTCAGTTGTCAAAGAACTGTTATTTGGAGGAAGAGGAAGAAAGTCAATGACTGATGCTGCCGTTACAATAGATGAACAACAGAGTAATTTTACTGAAAAGACTGATGAATTAGATGATTTAAGTAGCTCCCTTAATGATAATCATGATGGAGGCAAAGTAGAGTGCACGAAACACATGGAGTGCCCTACATATGCCCAATGTGAGAAATGTCCAGAGCTGTTATCTGATAAAGAAAAAGAAAAGAGAGACGATCACATGAAAACTCACTCTTCTTCAGGCTACAGGAAAATGGACTCAACTGGTCAAAGTCCAGTTCCAGAGTCTTCTAGGAAAATGGACTCAACTGGTCAAAGTCCAGTTCCAGAGTCTTCTAGGAAAATGGACTCAACTGGTCTAAGTCCAGCTCCAGAGTCTTCTAGGAAAATGGACTCAACTGGTCAGAGTCCAGTTCCAGAGTCTTCTAGGAAAATGGACTCAACTGGTCAAAGTCCAGTTCCAGAGACTTCTAGGAAAATAGACTCAACTGGTCTAAGTCCAGTTCCAGAGTCTTCTAGGAAAATGGACTCAACTGGTCAGAGTCCAGTTCTAGAGTCTTCTAGGAAAATGGACTCAACTGGTCAAAGTCCAGTTCCAGAGTCATCTAGGAAAATGGACTCAACTGGTCAAAGTCCAGTTCCAGAGACTTCTTGGAAAATGGACTCAACTGGTCTAAGTCCAGTTCCAGAGTCTTCTAGGAAAATGGACTCAACTGGTCAAAGTCCAGTTCCAGAGTCTTCTAGGAAAATGTACTCAACTGGTCACAGTCCAGTTCCAGAGTCTTCTAGGAAAATGGACTCAACTGGTCAAAGTCCAGTTCCAGAGACTTCTAGGAAAATGGACTCAACTGGTCAAAGTCCAGTTCCAGAGTCTTCTAGGAAAATGGACTCAACTGGTCAAAGTCCAGTTCCAGAGTCTTCTAGGAAAATGGACTCAACTGGTCACAGTCCAGTTTCAGAGTCTTCTAGGAAAATGGACTCAACTGGTCAAAGTCCAGTTCCAGAGTCTTCTAGGAAAATAGACTCAACTGGTCTAAGTCCAGTTCCAGAGTCTTCTAGGAAAATGGATTCAACTGGTCAGAGTCCAGTTCCAGAGTCTTCTAGGAAAATGGACTCAACTGGTCAACGTCCAGTTCCAGAGTCTTCTAGGAAAATGGACTCAACTGATCAAAGTCCAGTTCCAGAGTCTTCTAGGAAAATGGACTCAACTGGTCAAAGTCCAGTTCCAGAGACTTCTGCAGAGAAAGAAGGGGGTTTTATGAATGGTCATGCAGATATTTTGGGAGAAACAGTCTCCAAAAAATGTAAATTGGGCCATTTAAACGCAAGCAAAGAGGAATCTGTGCCAGTCTGCTCTGCTTTGATAGCTGCCAGAACTGTAGGTCCTCCAGGCCAGATGATTGGTGAAAAGGGTGGTGATCTGCATAATACGCCAAATGGTAATGGTGTCCTACAAGAGACAATTGCTGGGGGCTCTGAGAAACCAAAAGGTCATCATGATAATGAAATTTCAGTGAACACTGGTGAAGCATTAGATGCAGGGTTGCAAACTTCAAAGTCCCCTAAGGGTATGGAAACGGTTGGAGATAATGGCAATAAAATTTCTGTTACAAGACAGTTTGAATGTCGATTGTGTTTCAATGTGTGGAGAAACAAATTGTTATTTTGGGAACACCTACATACACATTCGAAGGAAGTTCCTTCTACATGCAAAAATTGTGCTGAAGTTTTTGATGATGAAAATTTATGGAAAATTCATAACAGGGATAAATGTTGCTGTGCTGCTTGTGGGAAACTGATACTAGGAAGTTCCGCAAGTGTTCATGCTAAAGGGTGCCAACCGTACACATGTAGTGGTTGTAGCAAGAGGTTCCAGTCTCTCGATGTTTTCAGAGACCATTGGAGATCTCATATTGGGGAGAAGTCATACGTATGCAGAGTATGTAGGAAGATATTTCTCTCTAAAGCTGATGCAGATCGACATAAAGTTCACAGAAACATTTGTTTAAATCCAGTTGTCACAGGGTTTACAAGTGAGGTTGATTTATTAGATTTTGATTTCTTTCAAAATACTGAAATGCTCTCACATGTTCCTGATGAAGAAAGAGACAAGGTAATGGAAAGGTCTTCTGTAAATCTTAGGAGTGAGTTGAATTCTAGTGCTCTTGATTCATTATCAGTTGGCAAAGATGAACCATTATATGGAGGAAGAAAATCAATGAATGATATTGCAGGTACTGTAGATGTACAAGAGAATAATTTTCAGTTTGAATGTCGATTGTGTTTCAGTGTGTTGAGAAACAAACTGTTATTTTGGGAACACCTACATACGCATTCGAAGGAAGTTCCTTCTACATGCAAAAATTGTGCAAATATTTTTGATGATGAGAAGTCATGGAAAATTCATAACATGGATAAATGTTGCTGTGCTGCTTGTGGGAAACTGATACTAGGAAGTTCCGCAAGTGTTCATGCTAAAGGGTGCCAACCGTTCACATGTAGTGGTTGTAGCAAGAGGTTCCAGTCTCTCGATGTTTTCAGAGACCATTGGAGATCTCATATTAGGGAGAAGTCAGAGCAACATAAAGTTCACAAAAACATTTGTTTAGATTCAGTAAGGTTTCATAGAAACATACCTGCAGGAGAGGCACCTTCCGAATCAGAGTGCCTATCCCCTCCTTCAAGTACCCTTTCTTCAAGTAGTCCCTGTTCGAGTAACGGACAGCTTGTAATTGACGATGGGGTAAAGAATATGTCAATAAGGAAATCTCTTGCAGAGCTTAATACCCCACATTTAAAGGCAAGTACTGAGGATATGGTTGAAAATAAAGAGGCCTCAGGTGAACAACAAGCCGGTAGCATCACTGGTTCTGCCACAGACAATGAAGCCTTAGTTACTCACGAATGTGAAAGTGAAGCTAACGAATGTATAGGTGTTGTGTGCCACGTATGCACTTCAGTTGTCACTGTTGAAAAAATGTTGGATATGCATCTTCTGTTTGGTCAGCTCAAGTGTAAGAACTGCGACTTGCAAATAGCTTGTTGTAATATGATGAAAACATTTTTTTATGGACATTCCATTTGTAGCGGAAACAAACAGCAAGGAAAACATGATTTTACAGTTTGGTGCAGTGATGTTATCGAGTATATACTCGATCATCTGAAGAGGGATTTAATAATCAAAAACTTTTGTAAGTATGATAGAAACATTCCTGTATATGATAATGATTTATGCAGTGAATTACAAGATTATATTGGAAAACTCGCAATCTTGAGAAAATACTGTCCTTGGAATTCAGCTTTACATGATTGTGATCAGTACATCTTGTCACAGATGTCAGCAAAAACTTATTCAGTAAGTAACACTAATACGCATCCCACAGATCCTGCGAAAGAATACAGTATAAAAGCAGATTTGCTCAGTTTTCAAGGCAGTCGTTCATTGGAATTGATGCACAAGAAAAATGCAGCCAAAAAAGATTTTGAAAGAGATAAAGGTGAATTTGTTAGGGTTGCAAAAAAGAGAGGTCGGCCCCCTTTAGCAGCTAAAAAATGGGATTTTCCCAAGGACAAAAGGTATCTGAAAATATCAATCACAGAAAACCCTTTTAGCTGCCCAGAGGAATGTCCCGAGTGTTACTCTGCTATTTGTCCCTCAAGATTCACCATGAAAGTAAGTGACTTCACTCTTAAATATACATGTGTTGAGTGCCATCTCCCTATATTTTTTGTATTTGAATCAGATGAAGAAAATTGTAGGAAATGGAAGAGAGTAAAGTAAATATGGAGTGTGGAGATATAAAATTGATAGGTGGTGGTTTACAGTGTTGCACAGTAGTGTTACAAATGATTAGGTGCCATAATTTTCTTTTTTGAATTTAGGCAGTAAACAAGGAAAGAGTAAATGTAATGGTATTCTGTTCAGTTAGCGTTAATTGTTCATAATAAATCAGTTTATATTAAATATATTACAATAAAACAAACAGTTGCTACTTGATATTTACTATGTTTACTCTCAACATGATACTGAAATGTTGCAGATGATTAGATGTCACAGTTTTCTCTCTGCATTTTGAATGGTATACAAAGATAGAGTAAATGCAATGCAGATAAATTTTGTTAATTACTAAATATTTGTTTATAAACATTTCAGATTTCTTATAAAGCTAACTAACATCACTAAAGTTGTTTAGGAAAATTTCTTGTTGCCAAACTTAAAATATAGTAACTGGACTAGAACTTTGGATCATGGGATGAAAATATAAAATTTCCCTTTGTGATTTTTTTTCACATAACCTATTTACAATACCTGGCCAGTATTTCCTTTTTTTTTTTCCAGTAAATACCATAAGCTCATTTGACTGTATGTCAACAATTATGAGATTAGGCCTAACCCTAGTGAATCAAAATATGAAAAAGACACGAAGTGAGAAGTGCAATTTGTGTGAGCTGAGAAGATGAACTAATAGAACTGAGGGTTCTGTATAGTACTGTATTTGTATGAAGCATGTAAGTAGTTGCAATGCCCAACTATAGGCAGTCCCCGGTTTATGACGGGTTCCGTTTTTACACCGTGTCGTAAACCGAAAATCGTTGTATACTGAAAAATCGTTGAAAATTGTCAAAAATCCTAAGAAAACCTTACTTTTAATGCTTTGGGTGTATTGAAAACAATGTAAACTGCATTTTTATTGAGTTTTTCATAAAAAAAACACCAAATTTTGATTATTCTGCCGTTTTGGCGCCATATTTCTTGCGTCGGATCAGCGTATGACGCGTCGTAACCCTGGAACATGCGTCGTAAACCGAGAAATAATTTCTGATGAATATATTTGAAAAGCGTCGCAACCTCGGAACGTCGTAAGCCGGACCCGTCATAAACCGGGGACTGCCTGTATTTATGTTTTGCAATTGGTCATGTACTGTAATAGGAGTTGTATTTTTATAATATAAATTGTTTCTTAAATATGTTGTTGTTGTTATATCAAAGTTAAATATTCTGCGAGTGAAATAAATTGTAAATTGCCCTATTAGTACCTGTATAAACAGTCAAACTATATTCCAGTTTGCTTAATCACATCTCTTGACATTGTGAGTATTAAGAAGTACAGGTTACCATACTGTTAGCACACCAGTTTTTCATAAATATTGAGTAAAGTAAAAAACAAGATTAACTTTGAGACTTTTCCTACCCATTCGCCTCATAACGTAGGTGTAACTCTGCTCACATTAGCATGAACAGACCTCTCTCTTAGACCATGGTCCAGGTTTTGTTGACAGAAGAAATGTATTATATTCAATGTAGAGGAAGCAGACAGTTCTTGTGAGTTTGGATGGAGGATACCCATGTCATTTGTACAGACAAGACAAATAAACATGGATCTTCTGTATTTGGCTTTGGAGGGTACCTGTGTCGTTTGTATGGAAAAATAAACATGGACCTGCTATGTTAGGTTTTGAAGGATTCTGTGTGAATTGCAAATGCTGGAAAAATAAACATGGCCCTTGTTTGTTTGGTTTTGGAGTGATTCTGTGTCATTTGTAAAGGCTGAACAAATAAATGTGGACCTTGTGTGAAGTTTGCCTGGCATATTCTAATAATACATTTGATTGTGATGGTTTCCAGGCTGGAAGGATAGGTTGCATGTGACAGCTTCCCATGCCAGCAGGTGAGATCTACACTTGTTGAGAATTTCATGTTCTATTAATCTGACAGGTATTAGAACAGGTATTTTTTGCATCAGCTTCCATTTGAGAGGCACTGGCTGCCGTGGTGTATCTGTTTTGACATAGCCAACCCAACCACGACCAACACTGAAGCTGATTGGTTTTACAGCTTCAGGTCCATAGTGGCTTAGATGTGTTATGTTTCCAAACCATATATCATCACTAGTCTGATTGCAGTACAGTGGATCTTACTTTTCAGTTTTTTTTTTTTACATTCTTTTATCTCGCACACAAACACACTACCCTTGCCACCTCCCTGCATTTCCCCCAGGGTGCTCTAATCTTTCTTTCAACCTCCCTTGTGGCTTAAAGTATATCCTACATACATGAAATTGTTTCAAATCTAGGCCTGTTCTATCCTGTAAAAATAGCATATCCCCTCCCTGCTTGCTAGTCAGCATAACCTCACTTTTATCCACAATTACATTAATACCACTCCATTCAAGGGATTCCTGCCACTCTCTTACCCTTCGCAATGGTGTTAGGGCAGCTCACAGAATTTGTAATATTCAATGGTGAAGAGGAAAAAGAAAAAAAAAAATACCTGTCAAAAGGAGGGATGGGTCAATAATAATCTCAGAAGAAAGACAGTGCAGGTCATATCTCTCATCCTTGTCAGAAAATGTTCCAAACCACACGTCCCAAAATGTGAGTGTTTCGTTTCTTGCCGTTACATCAAAGTTATATAAGACCACTGCATTTCAATTTATTTTATTTCGTCTTCACTGATGTTGAATTGAAATGGTTGAATCGAATATAGAATTTAGGCCAAATGCCAAGCACTGGGACCTATGAGGTCATTCAGCGCTGAAATGAAAATTGACAGTAAAAGGTTCGAAAGGTGTAACCTCGCAGTTGCGCTATGAATCAGTTGTTAGGAGAGGGTGGAAAGTAAGATGGAAGAAAGAATATGAAAAGAGGTATAATAAAAGGAACAGAAGGTGTTGCAGCTAGGGCTGAAGGCATGCTGCAAAGAGCCTTAGGTAATGCCTACGGTGCACCGCATGAGGTGCACTGTCGGCACTACCCCCGCTAAGGGGTAATCTTAGTGTGGGTCTGCAGTTTGTACTTCATAAAACAGGCCAGTTATCTATTATAACTGACTTCCATTACCACATAATCATTTATGGGAGGCTGTTTGATATACTGTAGCACAATGGCTAAATATTTGCCTGCTGTATCTAAATTTTCATTTTCTTCAATGGAAAGTGTGCTTAATCAGCTGTTTCCAGCAATTTTAGAACAAAAATGTAACAGAAGACGTCTATAAAGGAGTGCTTTTCATATCTTTAAAAGCAGATAAAAGTGAAGGAAATTCCACAATTTTCTTACTGAGTGGTCAGCAGCAAATCTGTAAGAGACCGTGATGCAGTCTCTTTCGAGCGCGTGTGTGTGTGTGTGCGTCATCCATCGGAGGGAACAAGACAAAAACAAGAGCATCCCATTTTCCCTCTCTCAAGGAACGCAACTTCTACCATACAATATTTCCGTCTGTTTTTCTCTAACCATTGTTGTCTCGATTTATGTACAATCACCACTACTTGCATTGCCATGCAAGCATTCTAATCATGTATTCATAATGTTCCACTGAATCTTCTGTAACAAAAATTTATGTATGTTTCTGTTCGTGAAGAGGCCAAACGTCTTGCCATTGCGCATATATTATGCTACTGCATTGTATTCATTAATCTGTCTCGAATCTCATGCAATTGGCCATATGTGGAATTTCCTGGCCTTTCGATTGATATATGTTTTATCATTGCACGTTTATTATGTCTCACAATCGCCATGTGTTTGTCCGCCGACAAACACAGACGTCCGAAACATTACCTCTGTTTTGCCCTGTCTGTGTGTAGAAACTACTTTGCAGCTCGCACCAGCCAATAACAACTTCGAAGATTCTGTACATTCGTAACGGGCTGCTCTAGGAGCAAGAGCCCTTGCTGGCACCAGGCCAGCTAAATCTGAAACATGTACATTCATTCAGTAAGGAACCACCAATAAACCGGACAACACCCAGCCCGTATCCTGCATGAGTCATCAGCTATAGTCCACAAATGTACTGTAGCATTTCTGAATCACCAGTACCCTGGAACTATACATCGTCAACAAGGTTATACACCAGAAAATTTCTTGCAGCTGACCAGAATATCTTGAATGTTTAAGTGAAACCATATTACAGGGTCTCTGTTGCTTATCAGATTTTGCTACGTACTGCAGCAGAAAAACTGGTGCCACAGTACTGTATAAAGAATTTTTTAATGCACTTACCTTCTCAGTTAGACCTGTAGACTTTAATAGGGCTGGCAGAATGATTTTTGAAAACTGAAACGTAGAGTTAAAGAACTGAATAGGGACATGAATGAACAAGTGGACAACAAAAATAATGCAGCTGTGCCCCAAAAGGATGCTACATAGAAGCTTTAGTACATTCTACAGTGTGCCTTGCAAGAAATCAAGTCTAATTTTAGCAACCACGTCCATGAAATTGTTTGCAAAGCACTGGGTTATTTGTATGAAGCTCAGTCTCTCCATTTGAGAGCTGTCCATTCATCTCCCAAGATCATTTACAATTTTCACAGAAATTTTGAATGATTGCTATTTTAATTAATGAAGATTGAGGCTAGTGTATTTTTGACCAGCAATGACCTTGTATCGTATAGGTATGTATAAGATAAGAAACAAACAATTAAAATAAACATAATGCAGAATCGTTCACTTGATTCAGTGCATTCGCAAAAAATTCCCATAAATGTGAAAACATACCGATGATTGAGAATATAACTTACGGATATTCGAAAGATTTCTAGCTAGATGTTTTTCCCGTTTTTGTTTGTTTACTTCTAAGTTATAAGTCAATTTCCAAGGTAATACTTGACGCGGAGGCAATACTTTGTTGTACCTCATGGAGTGTTAAGTTTACGACAGTTATTATAATACTAGTGACATATTTGTAATAGTTTGTAAATGTAATTCGATGAATTTGATAGTCGCTTTTTTTATCATGTCAGGTTTCGAAATCCTCAACTTTGACTTATGCAAGTTAATACTTGTATAGTTGCGCAGCCTGTATCTCGGTCCGTAACAGGACATCGTAGATTTACTGTTCTAAAATACACCTGCAAGGCAGTTTCACGATCACAATTTTGTCACCATACGGGACATTGCCTAAGTACCCAAAAGTCGTTAGAAGTGAAACGCAAAGTGGCGTCGTAGCTCTCCACGGTCGCGGGCATTTCGAAGGTTGGGTCGGAGGCTTTTACGCATGCGCCGACCTGGTTTGGATTACTCAAGGCCAATACTGTATTGGCCTTGGGGTTACTGCACATGCGCAGTTTTGTTCTAATTGACTTATCATATTCTCCGATTTAAATTTTATCCAGCCCAACCAATCATAGGCTTCGGAAGATGCCGGCCCCGACGGATTGGTTTGTCGACCTTGCTCAAAATTCGTCCATTTGAATTTTCGGCCGCGAACAAAATGGATCTTTGCCTCGGTTGCAACGTGACTTTTGTCGATATTTCCCTTATATCCAGGGATCGTGAGTTGACTCTAAATTTTTTGGCAAGTCACAAAGTGTTAAATTTAACTTATAAATGCCCAAATTGCCTTAATGTGTTAAAATTAAACCGAAGTAACGGATTCCGTTGCGACAAAGTCATACGGAATCCGACTGGAAGACGAGCGCGTCGCGTCAATATCTCAGGTCTTCAATTCTCCTCCTAAGCTGGTGTTTTAATTTTCGGTCGTTTTACTCAACTCGAGGTTGCACGTGCCATCGATGTTTGCGAACGTACCGTAAACGATTGGTACAACTTTTCCCGGGAAGTGGTATTGCATCACATAGAAACTACCAGCACTCCAATAGGTGGTCCTGGCAAAGTTGTAGGAATGGACTAAGCCAATCACTTCTTCAGGAGAAAGCCCTGTATCGGAAACCCGTTTCCGTGTTCATGCGGGCCATCGCCACACCCTTTACCCACCTCCGGTTTCCCCCGCGGCAAACGAATATGACGCCTCCCAATAATAGGGTAAGCTCATTGATGTGTATGTAGGTTAAGGTAATTACCTTATGTGAGGGTAAGTGCGTATATGTAGCATTTTCTTATTAGTTAATTGTTCTCGCAGGTAAGCGGAAGGCAGGGATATTCACCGTCAGTCTCCCAGGAAATACCCCTTACCGCATGATGTAGCCTTTTATATGCAAAGTGGCGGGACAATCTCAATAATGCGGAATATTTTCTTGTATCGGTAAGACGTAGGCGTGTCCGAAGGATGTTGTAGGGGAATTACGAAAGTCGCGAACAACCTATACCTTTGCGCCCGTTCTCCATACCCCAAAAAACCCATTTCCCTAACAAGGTCCCTCTTACCGTTTATTGTAGCCTCTTGCATACTCATTTACTGCATGTCTACGAAAATTAACCGCCCCCCCACAAAAAACGCTTTTCGTGGATTTCCTAGCGAGATATAGACCGTTTGAAATGTCAGGCAACACAACAGCAAGGTTACCACCTTAACTTACCAGAAGCGTATCAATAAGATTACATCAGTGTTCGACTATCCTAAACATGTATATTAGATTATTAAGCGTAAATGACCGTAATTAAGTATTTCTATAGGTAATTTGCCTACGCGAAGCTAGGCCTATCATTTATTTTCTTTAACTTCACAGCCGAAAGTGACATTTTTTTGTTATATTTACTTACAGGACTTTGCTATTTTATACGATGGAATTCAACAAATTATCATAGGTTTTACTTATGCTTCAGATTGAACAATTAGGAAGAAACTTTCATCTGAGGACGATAAAACTTTTTGTGACGTCATGACTGAAGTGAGATTCAATATGTTTGATGAAGTAATGAGACTGAATTTGCTCCATGGAATGATCGAGCAAATAATTACTTGCAACCAACTTAATAACTTTTCCTTCGGCACAAGTATCCTTATGTATTCTATTTAGATATAGTGAGATATCAGTGGGTGTCATTCATAGATATGTATGTTCATAGAATGTACATCTGGTAATTCTTCAGTATACCAATGGTCCGCCATGCTGTAACGATATTATCAAAATGCGTGTGCTAATGCAGGTAGCATAAAAGCTACAGAATCGTCTTTGTTGGTTGGAAATAAAAGTCCAGAGATCTACACCAGGCCACTTACTCCTTTTGAGATCTTGCCAAGTAAATAGGCCACCTTATAACAAGGGCCCATGCTGATATAAAACTAGTTTAATGTAAACCAACCGACTCCCAACAAATCCGAATAGAAGTAAAAGAAAAGACTCATTAAGGACATTTGTTTATGAATTCGTATACTTCTTCGGTTTTTGTAAAGTTACATCTGGAAAACGGCAAAACTGGTATTATAATGCCCATTAAAATGTAATTCCCTTCATCTCAAAGATCATTGTTTTGCATGCATATCATCTTAGTGCTTGCTTTTTGAAGAAAGGCTTTAACATTAAAGTATTCCTTCTATATTAAAGCAAAAGGGAAAATAACCACTTCCATTAACTCACTGGTGTTGTCCATGTCTTCCTGGACTTGCTCCAGAAATAAATGTGGAGAGCCAAAGCTTTTTGTTACAGTGTAGCTACACCTTTTCAAAATCCCACCCAGTAGCGTAGCTGGCATTCTATCACTGAGGGGGCCTAGGTGGGGCCAAGATATTTTCTTGTGGGGGCAAAAGAAAATTACAAAAAACTAATGTACCAATTCTGTGATTATTAAAATATACTATTCTCGAATGTATACTGTATATCCATGTGAATGAAGGAAAATAATAGTAATTAGTAAATTTGTATTTGAAATTATAGCGCTCAATTTTCAATTAATTTTCAACTCTTACTACATGCAAATGTACCAAATACTGTAATGTAAATTTCCTCACAACCTTATATTCAACACTAGCTTAATTTGTATTATCAAGTTTTAATTTTCAACCATAGTTTAATTTCCTTGTCATGTAAACATACCAAAACTGCATATCATCATTAACACAAGAGACTTGTGACCCTCCAAAATCTCTTCAAAATTTCAACCTATCCCATTCCCTGTTCATCTCCCCTCACGGGAAATTAACTCTAAGCAGCAGTAGCAAATTGCATTGCATTTATTCAAAACTGTAACTATAGTTTCAGTCATTTTATACATAATAACATTAAGGTGGATCAAAATATCATGAACAAACATGTCATTTGCGTTAAAAACCTATAGCTATAAGTCTACTTTTGACCATTAAAGGGTTGAAGTTTAGCTACAAATGGAATTTCAACTTGTTGGGGGGGGGAAGTCTGGGGCAAAATCATCTGACGAGGTGCCCGGGCCACCCCTGGCCCACTGATAGGGACGTCACGGATCCCTCTAGCTTTCTCAAAGCCCCCTTCACCAAGGCTGATGCTATTTTTTCAATATTCTCTGTTGCACAGAATGCCGTAGACTGCGCACACAGGATGTTTTTGTGTTTATTAATGGAATAATTTGATTTACCTTCAGCCCATGATCTTTTCCCCTCTCATTCATGATGGTGTTGCTACCATTTTTTTAAACTGTCCTCTAACTGCGTCTTTCACATTCCAGTGTCCCGCAAGGTAATAGAATCGTCCCTTTCTGTCCACCTGTGCAGTTGATTGTGATTTGGACAGTTACCCCCAAGAAATCTTGTTTGTTCGGCTTCCATAAATTGTTTCAGCAACAAAGCGAAGCTGAACCTTACTAGCTCTAGCTGGGCTGGCTGCTCCCGAAGTCGGGAACACGGGAGAGGAGACGGAATGGAAGTTCGATGAAAGGTGGCTGAGACCCGGAGGAAGACAGATACTTCTGAAGAATATCCACTATTAGGTCTCGAACTTCCAAAAGCGCCTCTTGTTTTACACAGCATCACCCGTAGCATTCTTTTGAGGTGATATGTTCTTATATTGCTCGGCACCTCAAGGTTTTCATTTCTTTTAACATAAAACTGAGTTATTGCTGCTGCAAATGGTTAGTTTTACTCACTTACTTATGTAAGTGAAATGTAATATTTTTCTTATTATGTAAATGAAATTTTATATTTTCCTTATGTAAAAGAAATGTAAATTTTTCTAACAAAAGAAAAAAAATGGTTAAGTTTATGAAAAGCAATAGTACAATTTTTAAGCACCGCGCACCATGATCAAGTTTTTCAACATACCCGAAGCTTACGATTCAGTAATCGAACTATTTTTTTTTATAGTAATCAAGTCTAGAACTTTCTTGTATGTATATATATATATATATATATATATATATATATATATATATATATATATATATATATATATATATATATATATATATAAAGAGAGAAGGGAAAGAGATAGTTAAAATAACCTTACACTTTTTCATAACACTCATAATGATCAAATCTAGTGGAATTTCTTTTGGGCAGTTTACAGGACAATGCAGAACATTCAAGATGGAGGTCTAAGCTCCAAAGAAAACATTTACAACCTGACTCAGATCCTTCTGTTTACAGTGCCCATCAGTGATGACGTCACAAAAAGTTTTGTTTGTCCCATGGGTATTAGGAATACCTTTCAACTTGAGTTGTAAAGAAAGAATAATGAAGATTTTAAGGCCATATCCCAGGCTGTGTTACATAAACTAGCGTGGTAAGCGGATTTAGTTAAATGGAAGTTGGCTTAAGTAGACTTAACATACTGTAGGCCTAGAAAATAGTCCTAGACCTAGGCTTAAGTAGACTTGACGTATGCTTAGACCTAAGCTATCTAACTTATACTTCTTTAGGTAGTTTAGGGGACAGTAATTATCGTAATAACAATAATTACCCCAACGAAGAAGGAAGGGTGTTGATTAGGCCTACATCTTAGATTGTCCGTGAACAGTTGTTATTAATGTATTTGATATTCCTCATGGGACGGGTTGATATCGTTCTCGGACAATACTCTGCTGGACCCGCGTTCGATTCACCGACTGGCCAGTGAAGAAGTAGAGAAATTTATTTCTGGTGATAGAAATTCATTTCTCATGATAATGTGGTTCGGATTCCACAATAAGCTGTAGGCCCCATTGCTAGGTAAGCAATTGGTTCTTAGCCACGTAGAATAAATTTAATCCTTTGGGCCAGCCCCAGGAGAGCTGTTAATTAGCTCAGTGGTCTGGTTAAACTAAGGTATACTTAACTTATTAATGTATTTAACACTAAAGAATTGACAGCAGGTGAAGATGAGCAGTCAAGGTAGGCCTACTTAGCAAAGCTTATGTTTATCCTAGGTGATATGGCTAGGAAATGTTTTAACAAATTTCTGAATTTTCTCTAGACACTTGAACCAGCGGTTGACTATTTTACGTAGGCCTAGAACCCTATCCTCAAAATGCAGGAAAGTCGGCTTAATAAATGTAGAGGCGTAGTGCTCAGGCTAATCATGAAGAATCAGAATAAAAAAATTGTTTACTGATATACTGTAATGCTGGAAGATGTTAACTTTTTACAGTTTTTGGTCTAATTATGAATTTACCTTTAATTTTTGGGCTCGAGTGTAATTAACCTGTAATTAACCCCCTGAAGTCCATCCAACTTCGGGGTTTCCATACGCGATCTTCACAAGACAGAGCACAGGTATTAATCGTCTGTTTTGAACTGGTTTATCCCATCTGGCAAGTGCAATAACTTAACATATGGGTACCCAACCAAGGTGGGGCCAGTACTAAACATGGCGGAGGGACATTCCATTTGGCCGACAACAAACAGATGCACTGCCAGTATCAGAACCCCAAAAATTGTAGAAAAAACCAGTTGAAAAGGTAAAAACAGGCACAGAGCTAATATATAGAATTACCAAATTGGCTACTGATATACTGTAATGCCGGAAGATGTTGAATTTACAGTCACAAGGATACACCTTTATCTATTCTAGGGTATACAGCATTCCACTACCCAATCAGGAGTCGTTACTTCGGAGAACTTCCATTTTCCCTTGTCTAGGATTAACTTGTGCCAATGGTTGTTACTGGATTATATCTGGTAAAATTGACCAAGGTGGGGCATTCTACGTGACTGGGGGGCGCTTGACCCTACTTAACTTATGCTTAGTATTGCTTTCTTGAAGTTTTGAGACAGTCTTACAGCCTTGGAAAGTTTCACGACTGAGGAATGGTTTTGACTTATAGAGTGTCTGCAGGAGGCCCGCTCATCATTGGTGCTATTTGCTTTGTTCTCGCAGAGATAGTCATACTTATCCCAATTCTGTTCAACAAAAATATGAAGTTGGGTAGTATGAGGAAAATAGCACTAAATAGGAAATACAGGTTAAGTAGAGGGAAATGAGGCAATCCACAATATTCAGACCTCTCCAGTACATCACAATAGGCAATGAAGTATATGAAAAACTTAATATAACTACAGTACATCCAGAACTTTTAATTATTGTTGCCAGTTAGTTAGGATGAGGCATTAGGATAGACAGGTTATGCCAGTACATGTGTTGTCGTAATCGAAGGCAATGTGCAAAGTTGTTAAGGCCCCCAATAGTAAATTTTGCATGTTTTCATTAATTTAGAGTAGATTTCATATTAAAGCATATAAAAATGAATCCTTTATGCATTGAACTACAAGTAAATTTAGTTACTTCTCTATTTCTCATGCATACTCCACATAAAGCCATTTTTGTTTAATAGAAGTTAGGGTTTTTTCACCACAACCTTTATTCTAAAGGGCTGCTTCACTTACATAATTTCGGACTTGATAATGGTCGCCCATCATGCATGGGTGTATACGAAGGGATATTTTCCACCTGTCTTTCGGTCAGTGTATTAGTCACACTTATTACCTCACCGCAGTGCCTCATACACACTTGTAGGGATTTCATTCAAACTTCCTTCAGGGATTTGCAAGATGGGAGATTGTCCACTGTCTGTCCGATTTCAACAGCTTAGAGAGAGGAGAGTTGGGTGGGTATTGGTAGGTGTTGTGGATTGCTTCAGCATTGCTTTGAAAAGAGCAAGCTTGTTTATGCAATATTTTACACACAGTAGCAACTCCCCTTCTTTTCCTCTTATTTTATGCAGCTTTTTCTCTACTCTTTCACGCCCGTTTTATCCTTGAGTGGTTCAGTAACTCTTTGTGCCTGTATTGGTTTTTTCACAGTAAAAAAGTAGTCTGCTTATTCTTGCCAAGAAGTTAGTTTATTGTATGTAAATGAAATTTTTATTGGTAACAATATTGTTACGAGACTGAAAAATTCAAAACAGTTTGTGTAATGAGGTTGTAAGAGCTGTTTTAAGTACAGTATCATCATTAATAGGTTTTGGTATGCTTTCAGAGCACCTTGAGCATGGTTTGATGTTTATATTTAATGTTAATATAATTTACATTGTATTTTATTTATCTTTTGCAGCTACCTTTTGATAGCCAAGTGTCTTGAGGTTATCATCACCACAGCAGCTGTAAGCAGTACTTGATAAAAGACTCGCACTTGGACAGTGATTGATTGTATTCAAGGTATGTATAGTGTTGGATAGTGTATCTGGTACAGTATTAATTTCTCTAAGTTGAAACCTGATTTTAGGTCATTTTCTGTAAAAACTTTGTAACTCTTGAAAGCAAAGCAAGGAGACTATGTAGTTTAATTTCTAGATTCTATAAGGCTAGCCCAGTGGATTTGTTGTGAAGTGAGGGGTGAATTTGGAGTAAGGTAAAGCTGAAGAGAGTGGGAAGAGACAAAAGGGAATGTATGGAAAGTAAAAGACAGAAAATAATGCTGTTAGTGGCAGAAGGTATGCTGCAGAAACTCAGTAAACTACAGACAGTAACTTTTTGTGGGTTCTAAATAACTACTTCATGTATGAAAATCACAGTTGGAATTCTTAACTGAACTTCGTAGAACCAAGTGATCAGTAATGCCAGGTGTTATAGAACAGTTTTTCCTTGGTCGTTTTGTTCACTCATGTACGGTCATTTACATCTTGTTGATCTAAAATAAAATGCTATGTGTATGTGAGTTGTAAACTGTTGTCCTTCATGTTTAGTAACTAAAATGGCAGACCATTTTGGATTTATGTGAAGAAAAGCTTAAGTGAATATTTGGTCAACAGGAACTACCCTTAAAGTAGAGGTGGAACTATTCAACAAATTTGCATCCATTTAGGAGAATATCTAAATGAACTTCCTTCATCAATTTAAATTTACTGGTCTATTTAAGCCTTTTTATAACTAAATAACTAATAACTCTTAAATTTGCAGTGTCTAGACATTACTGTGCACTTTACTGTGTCTAGGCATTACTGTGAGTAGAACTTTGAAAGTAGAAATCAGAAATTTGGAGGAAGCCGGTTCAGTAATTTAGTATAAGAAAGTTACAAAATTTTCTTTTACAAGGAAGTGAACCTAACTTTTTTTTTTTTAGGATCTGCTAAAATCAAGTTGAAGGATCTTTTGACTCCTGTTGTTACATAGGTGAGTTGATTCCAGAGAGCCATCAAGTAGCATCAGTTGGGATCTTATTTTCACTATTGTTGAATCGTAAATAGATTTTAGTATATTGTGAACATTTCCCAGTAAGGTTAGGGGAAATTTTGTGTTTTGTAGCCAGTATTGAATGATAAATGTTACTCAAGCAGGGTATGAATAAATATTTAAATGTTATGTAGTTATTTGGTACAATATTTCACTGTAATTGCAATATATGAATTAAGTTTAGCTCTTGTTATATACAGTAAGATATTTATTTGAGGCTTGCAGGAATTTATTATTTTGGCTCAGCTGAAAAGTTTTATTTTCAGAATTTTATAATGCTCTAGAATAGCTTTTGTTGGATTGTAGATATTAATGTGTTAGATATGGCTCACTATGTGTGCTCTTGGTGTGACATTTCTTTTGAGGAATTACCAGTTCTTCACCTCCACATGGGAGTTCATATAGATATTATCAGTCCAGAAGGAAATATTCCTACTGGAGTACTAGAAAAAAATGTGTCCAAAGACGTAAAGGATTCTGATGACGACGGAGAGTATCAGTGCAAAGTGTGCCACAAACATTTCAGTGATCCTGGCATGTACTTATATCATATGCAAGCGCACTCTGAGGGGAAAACTTACCAATGCAAGATATGTGGGTGGATTTTCTGTATTAAAAGTAGCTTGTATAATCATATTTGTAATCATATCAACGAGAAGCCTTGTAGGTGCACTGGGGGCCATCATGCTTCACAAGGGAAGGGCAACCAGCCGAAAATATTTGAAAGTGCAGAAGACTTACTGAAGTGCAGTGTGTGCGACCGAGGTTATTGCACAAAGAAGAACCTGTACAAGCATATCCAAAAGCACGTGGGCCATTTGAGTTGTTCCATATGTACAAGGGCTTATGAAAATAAGGCCGAGTACGACAGGCACATGGAACACCATGATTATCTTATGTTTTTCCGCTGTGAGATATGTTTTGAATCGTTTTATGACAGAGAGAAGCGAGATGACCACATGAGAATTCACACCTCCTCACACAGTGGGGGAATGGTGTTGACTGAAAACTCCACTACACTGAAAGATAGGAAGTTCATGAACAGGCGTGGTAATTCAGAGATGATAGTCTCAAAGAAATTGAAGAGAGAGGACTTGCAAGAAAGTGGTAAGGATGCTGTAACAGTCATTACTGTTTCAGCAGCACCCAAAACTGTTGGGCCTTTAGTTTCAAAAGACCTAAATCCTACTGAAAAGAGCAGTGGTCTGCGAAGTATACTGAAGGATATTGGTGTCTCATGCAGGAGATTATCTGCAGTATCTGAAGGTCACAAGGGTCCTTCAGCTAGTGAACATAGAGTAAGTGCAACCAGTGAAAATATGGTAAATGCAACAAGTGAAAATAAGGTAAATACAGCCTATAGACAAATTGTATGTACTAATGAAATCCCATCCATGGATTTAAAAACTTGCAAGTCCCGGAAAGTGTATTCAGTAACAGTTGAAGATGATGTTTTAAGTTTGAAATCTAGTGCTGGTGCAGAAAGTGGAAAATATAAATGTACACTGTGTGTTAGTGTGTTGGGAGACAAACTTGCATTTTGGCAACATTTAAGTGAACATTCAGAGGAAGTTCCTTATACATGCAAAATTTGTTTGAAAATTTTCAGTGATGTGAATTCACGAATGCATCATAGTGAGCAGAAATGTAGCTGTGCCTTATGTGGAAGACTGATGCACAGAAAATATTACAGCGTTCATGCCAACTTTTGTCCTGTTGGGAGACCTTTCAGGTGCCGTGTTTGTATCAAAAGATTCTCATCCTCGGATGTTTTCAGAGACCACATGGAGTCTCATTCCAGAGAGAAGTCGTGTAGATGCAGAGTCTGTGGGGAAGTGTTGCTTTTTAAATACGAAGCAGATAGGCATAAAATGATGCACAGAAAAGATAACATAGATCCGTATTCCACAATCCTGCTTAGCGAAGATGAGGATGATTCGTTCTCTGTCACACCAAGTGCCAAAAACCCTTTGTGTATATCTGATGAAGAAAAAGATGTGGAAATCCCAGTGTCTTCAGTAAAATTAGAAAATGATATCGATTCCAGTTCTTTAGAGTTACTTACTGTAGTCAAGGAGGAACCATTTTCTGAAGACAGAAAGGTTTTTAATGACACTGCATTTAGAGCAGAGGAACAAAGTAATGTTATCATGGTAACTGAGGCAGTTGATATGGAACTGAAAGAATGTGCAGAAGATCCACTAGCCTGAATTTGTTTGTTATCTCATTAAATCTCTTGTAAGGAGTGGATAAGCTGCCATTGAAATTAGTTCTGTAACAATGAAAAGCCATTTTCTCTCTCTCTCTCTCTCTCTCTCTCTCTCTCTCTCTCTCTCTCTCATAAGCTGCCATCAAAATTAGTTCTGTAACAACAAAAAGCCTCTCTCTCTCTCTCTCTCTCTCTCTCTCTCTCTCTCTGTCCTCTAGTAACATATAGTTTGTTTTAAACCACAGGAACTCATTTCTATTGTGAGCTTAACTGTGGCCCTGTGATAGGTTTTAACTACCAGCAGAATAATCTAAGGTTTTCAGAACTTTCCAGAAGTATTTATTTTACCACTTTACATAACTCAGTCAATTATATTCTTCTGTGACTTCGTATTTTTGATGGTAGTTGCATGAAGAGAGTTGCTTGCCTGTGCATTCATTGACAAGGTCCATTAGTTCAAGAATTACTTGGTTGCTTGGATAGCTGAATTTTTGCTCATTAGTCATGTTTATGGTTTTGGTTACTTTCTCAGTTTCTCATTATTAGTCTGTCAGAGCCGTATGTGTCTTAACTTTGGACCAGTTAATGTCTTTCTTCTATCTTGGAGTGATGAAACTGTAGCTATACACACAGTGAATAAGGGACATTATACCTAATTACATGCATTTGTCTTAAATAGCTGTATTTTCCAGTAGTCAGGGTGTAAAACTTTGCTTTTACAGCTTTTTGTGGTAATCAGTGAAAAGTCTTTCATATACTTCAGTCCATATAGCTGTGTTCATAGCTCTTATAGTACAGCATGAGCACACATTCTTGAGGAACAGTCGTAAATCTTTTGTGGGGTAAGACCTAAAATCAGTTTTCATCACTGTCTTCCCTCAAGTTCACTTTCTACCAGAATTCCTGTCCGATAAACTGTATAGGTAGAAATCAAATGATCAGAAGGTGGAGGCTTTTTAACTTGGTTCACCAGAGAGAGGCTGCGTTGTAAGTTTTAGTTTGGTTTTCAGTGTAAACTATTTGCTTTGCATCAGCTTTAATTTGGAATGGTTTTGTCACCATGTCATGAGTTAGGTATTTTCACAAACTGAGGTAGGTCATTGGGCAGTTTTTTTTTGTGGAGATGAGCAGTTTTTTTTTGTGGAGATGGAGTAAGGTAAAATTAGGGATATCTGAGTCAATATTTTCTGACTGAATAAGGGCTGTCATTATTTCAGATGTCTTAGTAACAAGACAACCAAGTTTTTTGCATCCCATTTGCGTGAGATTTTAGGCACTTTTCCAGTTGTGTTCTGGAAATACAGTATACTTATTTACTGGTACTTAGATTTCCATCACAATGGTACAAAGCTTAGAAGGACCAATGAATGCACATTTAAAGTTTGCAATACCTGTTGAAATTGTGATCATTAATTACAGGCAGTCCCCGGTTTATGACGGGGGTTCCGTTCTTATGCCACGTCGTAAACGTAAAATCGTCGTAAACCAAAAAATTGTCAAAAATCCAAAGAAAACCTTACTTTTAATGCTTTTGGTGCATTGAAAACGATGTAATCTGCATATTTATTGAGTTTTTCATCAAAAAACCTCCAAATTTTGATTATTCTGCCGTTTTGGAGCCATATTTCTTCCGTCGGATCGGCGTCATTACTCTGGAACACGCGAACATCGTAAACCAGGAAATAATTTTTGATGAATATATTTGAAAAAAAGTGAACATTGTAAGCCGGACCCATCATAAATGGGGACTGTCTGTACAGGACTGTATGTGTAATTTTTGGATGGCTCACATTGCAATTAAGATAGGAACACATTTTTTGATTCGGTGGTCAGGTTGGAAGAACTTTTGTACATTAACTAAGTGTGTTCTGGTAAGCTGATGCCAAGAACTGTTTTATTTAGAAGTATTAATGCTTCATGTGAGATTTTAAAAACAGTGATAGCTACCAAAGTTGTTAATCTGTGAATTGTTTTATCACATCTTCAGATATATACATGGGAATCCAGATGTTTTGTAAAATAGTCCATAGTGCCTTGTATATTCTGTTATTTTAAATAAAATTGTTAAAGCTTTTTCTGGTCTTTATCCTTTCGCGCTGAAGCCTAAGTAAACGACTTGCACGATGTTCAAAGTGAATACAAAGAAGAGGAAGGAAAAAGAGAAAATAAATATTGTAGAAATTAAATTAAAAGAAAGTTATGACGAGAGTCTAAGAAAAGTGTGAAACTACTATACTTTCACCACAGATTTTAGTGGGAGGGATTTTCATTGCCATTGTCCATTGTGTATTTGTCAGATTTTCCTTTTGACATTTGTTGACATTTTAGTGAATTTCTGTTATTATAACTGTACTGTACTGTAGAGAGTAATGTCCTAATCTCAGTAATGTCTTATTTTTCAGGGTATGAATTAATCCTATGCATAAATTTACCATTTTAAAAATTTGTTTGTCTTTTTTCAGAAGTAAACCCCCTCAGATAGCCTTTCTAGATATGCTGAGTTAACTTGCCCTTATTGCATAAGCAAAAATTATAGTAATTTTTTTAAGGGAATTCCATCTTTCACATAGCTTAAATTTGTAGATTTATGCATCTTGTACATTCCGTTTCTGAATCAGGAAGATTATATCTTGGCTGGGTATTTGCACCATGCCTGTGCAGAATGGATACTGGGTACCAAGCAGGCTGCGATAAGTATGAAATAGGAACAGTGAAGAGAAACTGCAGAAACTAGTGGAGGGGTAGGAAAGTGTGAGCAAATGTAAAAGTATGAGCATTATGTAATCATATAAGTGAAGAAGTGAATATTAGTATGGATGGTGGAAGAATGGAAGCTGCTGATTTGTTTCATGGAAAAGGTGAAACAAGTCGGGTAGCAGGATGTGTGCGAAAGATTTTGACCATTTGTGTACACAGGAATCGTTGAGCCAACTTGTCTTCATGGAAGTGAAGTGTGGATGCTGATTGCTAGTGAAAGACAGTGTGGTTGTAGCTGTTCAAGTATCTCAAACATTTTCTTTGTAAGTGTCCCTGTTTCTGCTGTGTAGATAGTACAGCAGAGGCCTTTTATATGCAAAATAAACCTGATAGACTTTACTGAGGACATTCTTATTTAATGTTAATATTGGTTTTTCTTTTCACTTTATTATGGCTGATACTGCTCTGTCTTGCAACCTTTATTGGGATCTAAGCTGTACACATACAGATGGTATTTGAAAATACTTATAATTTACTGTAGTTACTGATACATGTTAGCCCTACAAATTTGAAGTTTAGACAAACCCAATAGTTTTCCTCTGCATTGCCACAAAACTGTCAAAATATATATATATATATATATATATATATATATATATATATATATATATATATATATATATATATATATATATATATATATATATATATATATATATATATATATATATATATATATATATATATATATGTATATATATATATATATATATATATATATATTGTGATATCCTTATACAATGGCTTGAAATAAAGTCGAAATGTATATATGTATATACATATGTTTATATTTTTCATATATGGTAATATATGATATAAATGAATATGTATAAAAGTGATATATAATATATATATATATATATATATATATATATATATATATATATATATATATATATATATATATATATATATATATATATATATATATATATATATATATATATATATATATATAATTGTACAAGGTACGTATCAAGTAACAAGATAACAGGTCTAGTGAAGGGAAAAGTATTCTTAGAACAAAAGATGTGAGAATGAATTGTCAGTAACAGGTATATAATTTGTTGGGGACTCGGTCAAAAGATTACTCAGAAGATTGTAGGTGGTTAGGTATGAGTGGGTCAAGTTACATTTCCTAGTAATTCCAAGGAGGTAAAATTTATTCAAGATTCTGAAAGAGGGGCAAGTGTCTAGTTGAGGAAAGAGTTCTGTCTTATCAGGCAGCTTCCCTGACAGTGTGGTTGCGTGTTGTTTGGTAATTATTTATTTGGACTTGCTATCAGGCCCTATGAAGGAGCCATCTCAAAAATCTTGCCTATTAAAGAAGTGAATTTAAGACTAGTCAGCGACTGGGATCAGGATGAGGTGAGAATATATCTGATGATTGCAAGGAAGCTTGAAGAGGAGAATTTTGAAGTAGATTTAATTTTTTAATGAAACTACTGTATTTCAGTGAAATTGGTAACCAGTTCCAAAATTAAAGCAATTACAGAAGAGGTGAATCTTAGCACTGAATAGCATTTTGTTAACTTAGGTGTGTATTTTCTTTAGGACGAGGTTTAAAAAATTTGTCATTTTGGGAGACTGCTCCAAGAAAAGTTTATGAAAATATTTGCAGGATATTTATGGACAGAGAAAAGTTGGAAAGTTGAGTAAAAATGTTCCCTGGTCAGGCTTTAGAAAAGGTTTCAAAAGGCATTGCAAAGCTTTTTTTCCTCTGTCTTGGGCAGCGGCAACCTTTCCTTGCAGGACTCGTCACCATAAAATGGACAAAGATGTTTGGATGTAGGCATAAAAAAAAAAGTATACCTTAGTTTTACCAGACAACTGAGCTGATTAACAGCTCTCCTAGGGCTGGCCCGAAGGATTAGACTTATTTTACGTGGCTAAGAACCAATTGGTTACTTAGCAACGGGACCTACAGCTTATTGTGGAATCCGAACCACATTATAGCGAGAAATGAATTTCTATCACCAGAAATAAATTCCTCTAACTCTTTATCAGCCAGCTGCAGGAATTGAACTCCGGCCCATCGAATGACGGTCTGAAGCTCAACCGACTCGGCCAACAAAGGGCTGGATGTAGGCATAAGCAAATGATGCTTTCCTTTCCTGATAAAATAGTCTAAACCTTTTGACCAATTTAAACTATTCTTGTGATGCTTTGATAGGGATGATAAACAATACAGACCTTGATTTTTTAAAGAAAACAAAACTTAACCCAAATAGCTACTTTTTGCTGAAGGAATAAATTTTGTTTGTTTATATTCCTTTCTTTGATGATTCTGTCTTCACAGGGTTCTCATGGTTGGGTTTTACTTTTTCATCTCAAATAAACGTTATTCCAGAGACATTGTAAATAGTAATACAGGTAGTCCCCGGGTTACAGCATTACGACTTTACGCTGCCTGGCTCATGGCGCCGTAAGCGGTTTTACAGTGCTGTAACCCAGTTTTTATTTACTGCCATTTATTTCCATTATTGTTATGATGTTCTGGTTTACTGCACCCTTGCCGTAAACCGGGGACTGCCTGTAATAGTAATAATAATAATAATAATGATAATAATGCAGTAATAGAAAAGCCTCATTGGGGACTACAAAGCTTTGACATAATTTTATGTATTTATTTAGAAGATCGTGAATACTGTAGTTCTCAACAGAACGAAGCAAGGTGAGGTTAGTAAGAAACAAAGACCGTACATATCTGAAAATGCATACAAAGTGTTCTGCAACTCCTTCGTGCTCATGGCTGTTTGAATTTTCCTCCAGTGGTTGTTTCTGAGGGGATACCAAGTGGACGGATAAGCTAAATAGAAACTGGTTGTACTGTGTTAAAAAGCTTCTTAGTGAAAACTGAAGGCTTGAAAATCTGTCATAGTGAGACTGGACTGAGTCACCCAAGTTTGAGTACTATAGGTTTTAAGAACAAAGGCCTGATTGTGTTATTGGTCTTTTTAAAAAATGCATTCAGGCCTTTAAAATTTTAACATTGGCTTTTGTTTAGAGGCTGAAGTCATGTGAATGTTTTGCATAGCATGTTGAGTAGCTGGTACTATCGTCTGGTTAAGGACATGTCAAGGAAACTTTAACCAATGATAAGTGGCCTTGTTGACGATGCCTGTGCTTAGGACTAGAAGCTCCCTCCTTTAGACGATTCTGATGGGAGTTATCAAGAACTATTGGTTGGAACATGAATGGGTTATAATTGTACTACAAAATAAACTGTGAATCCAGTGAGCAATTTATAAGAATGCATATTTTGTAATAAAGTGACAGGCCTTAAGTTAAAATTATTGTTCTATTATGTTCAGACCATCTAGCATGTCTGAAATATTTGATGATTCTATATTCCATAGCTTCCAGTTGTCCTCAGGTCATATTGAGAAATAGAGTCTAGTCACACCAAATATGTGACTAAGGCAAAAGTGCACGTCATGACTCGATTGAACAGCCCCATGGCCCTACTCTCAGCAACCCTCGTAACTTTTTTTTTTCCTGTGGTTCTTGACAGACTCAGAGCCTGGTGACTGTTGTCTCTGGTTCCAGGATTGATGAGGTTCGGTCTTTTGAGGTGGATTCCTTGCCAGAGGTTGATGAAATGGTGTTACCTTTTGAGTGGGAACGGAGTGCCCTTCTCAGCGTTTTGACCCATGGACAGATGATGCAGAGCCTTTTGGACATTTTCTTGCGAACTTCTGCAGTAAGAACGATAATGAAGAAAATGCCGACGCCCCTGAGGCAGTTGATGGCTGCGGGAAGATACCATAGGTATGTGTGCCACTCGTTGCCAACAATTATCTTGTAATAAGATATCAGAAATGCAACTACCTCCAAAACCCAAGTGGATCCCGCCCAAAAGGCCAGCTTTGTCGAGTCAGCCCACCTGGAAGAGGAAGTGGAGAAAGTATAGAGAGTATCTGGGTTAATGACATACAGGTGAATCAAAATAGCCTGTCCTTAAATATAGTACTATTCTTAGTTCCTGAGTCCTAGATAACCATACCACAATTTGCCCTCTCTTTAAAGACTTCAGAAGGAAAATGAGCAGAAATAAGAGAAAGATGCTAATGCTTTCAGGAGGATAAAGTTTACCATCTGGTATGACACAGGACTAAGTCCCTCTGATCAGGAAGAAGGAAGCTAAAACTAAAGGGATTGAAAAAGCTACAAGAACTGACTTATGAGAAAAATTTTTTGAGAGTTTCATTTTCACTGACCACCACTGAGGCTTATTTACTAATATTGCATAATAGAGAGAAGTATTAAAAGAGACTGCTGATCAAATAGTATACTTAGATACCTAAATAGTATACGCAAATACTGATGTCTCAGAAGATGCATTAATGGGCTTTTATAGATAATGTTTAGGGTGTTGTTTCAGATTTAGCTGGCCTTGTGCCAGCACGGGCTCTTGCTCCTAGAACAGCCCATAACTGTTGATGAGTCTGTGAGATGGATAGGTTAGATGAAAACTTTATTATGATGTATGCAAGTGATTGTGTTGGGAGATGAATGTACAGAATCTTCGAAGTTGTTATTGGCTGGTGCGAGCCGCAAAATAGTTTCTACACACAGACAGGGCAAAACAGAGGTAATGATTCGGACGTCTGTGTTTGTCGGCAGACAAACAGATCGCGATTGTGAGAGACATAATAAACGTACGATGATAAAACATATCAATGGAAAGGCCAGGAAATTCCACATATGGAAAGTTGCATGAGATTCGAGACAGGTTAATGAATACAACGCGGTAGCATAATGTATGTGAAATGGCGAGACGTTTGGCGTCTTCACAAACAGAAACATACATACAGTTTGATACAGAAGATTCTGTGGAACATTATGAGTACATGATTGGAATGCTTGCATGGCAATGCAAGTAGTGGTGATTGTACGTAAATCGAGTCAACAATGGTTAGGAGAAACCGACGGAAATATTGTATGGTAGAAGTTGCGTTCCTTGAGAGAGAGAAAATGGGATGCTCTGTTTTTTTTTTTTTTTTCTTTTTTGTTTCCTCCGATGGATGACGCACGCACACACACACACACGTGCGCTCGAAAGGCCGCGATACGGTCTCTAATAGGCCTAAGCACCGACTCTCTCCGATGGTTCCTGGCGAGTTTTCAAAATACGGTGGTGCTTATATTTTATACAGTAATTGTCTTTCAGTGTTCTCTCGTCAGTATTGTAGCTCCTGCAGAATAGGAGAGTCTTTAGTTCTTTTTAAAATTTGCTTTCTTCTTGTATGCTCTTCACTTCAGGCGGTATTTTGTTGTATAGTCCTGGTGCACTGTGTACAAATGCTCTCTCGCCTGACTTACAATTTGTTCTAGGTTCAAATAGCCTTATGCTTCACTAGCATGTCTGATTACAATATTCATTTCAGGTCTAAAGAAGCTTAAGCAGTTTCTCAGATGTGTTGTTGGTTCGTCATATTTTAGTGCTTTAAAGACTGTAAATAGCATTTTATACTCTATTCTAGCTTTTACTGGGAGCAAATGTAGCTCAATTAGTGCTGGGGTTATTTTATCACTGGAATGTAATCTTTTCATTAACTTGGTGGCTCTATTTTGTGCTTGCAGTTTTCTTAGTAGGTAGTTAGGGAGACCTTAGTATATAACGTTGCAGTAGTCAAGCCTCGAAAGTATTTGGTTGCAAATTGCTGTTTTCAGAGTATCTTCGTTTAGGTATTTTCTAATAAATGCAATGTTTCTAATATGGCAGTTACAGGTTTTTGTAATATGCAATATATGGTTCTTCATCGACAATTTATTATCAATAAATACGCCAAAGTTCCCCACTGCTGCCACAATATTTATTGTTGACGAACCAATAGTTATTCTTTTGAAGTGTTCATATTTTCGTAGTGCACTGTCAGATCCAAATAGCATACACTCAGTTTTGTCTTCATTTTCAACTTCCTCGCAGACATCCATTTTTTTATATTTTTCATTATTGCATCAATTTTACTAATTTGTTTTAACATGTCCATCTCTTGTTGTTTTAACATGTTATTTTATTCGTAATTTGTCTCTTTTCATTTGCTGCTGTGCTCTCTTCGTTTGTAGATTTGATCAGAGGCACTTTTTTTTTTGTCTTCAGTGACACAGCATAAGTTTTGTCCATATTTGTCATGGTCTTTGCATCTTTATCAACATTGTCAGTTTTGTTTTGGATTTCATCTATGTTGATCATTACGGCAATAGTTTTCTGAGCCGAATCCTGAATCAACTTTGTTAATATCTCTGTTTTCATTTATTTCTTCAAGTTCATCTTCAGTGAGTTTTTTTTGTGTGTTTTTTGTTCAGGCTTCTTGCAATTATTGCATATGTACAGTATGTTGTCACTCCGAAGTATGGTTTTTTATCTGACCTCGATACCTGAACATTCGTAGAGGAACCATCATCACACATTTCACAGCAAGTTCCTACGTCATCAGCTTCCCCGGAGCAGTGTCCGCAGGGAACCCCAAAATGTTAGAGGAGATGTTTCTGAACTAGTTATTACAAAAATATTGTCAACAGATTTCTACTTTACTTTTATCCCTCCTCCTTTCATGTTTTTTTTTACATTATTGGATTTGACAACCAGCGCTTCCCAGGTTAATAAATTCTCAATTTTCAGCACTAGTCTTATATATTCCCCAGTTTTCTGTTATGGGATTGCAGGGTCTCTGAAGTAATGTTCTTTTGTGTTTTTGTAAGGTTTTACAACTGAACAAATGTTCGGTGTTGTCCTCCTCCTCTCTACAGATATAGCAAACCTCGTCCTTGTATTTACCAAATGGGAATAAGTACAGTATGTTTACTTCTCCACTTGCAATTCTGTGTCTCGGGCTGTAAGGAAAACACAAGTCTCGGTTCTTTTGTTGCTAGCTATGTTTCAGTGCTGGGGAAAAACGACAGAGAGAGAGAGAGAGAGAGAGAGAGAGAGAGAGAGAGAGAGAGAGAGAGAGAGAGAGAGAGAGAGAGCGCAAAACCGCCATCTGGTGCATGATCTTTCAGTCACCGTGTTACGTCAGTGGCTTTTCCGAAGTGCCCCACCCGTGATGTTAAGTGGCGTTCTTTCAGTTTTAGTTTCTTGTTCTCGCTGTTCATGAATAATGTTACTTTAAAAGAATATTACTACTTGCAAGTTGAATTGCAGTCTTTGTCTGTATTCAACATTCCAAAAAGACTTTGAGAACGCCACCTATCAACAATAAAGTTACATTCTTGAATGAAATAAAAGACGGAACGGTTGAAATTACTCACACGTTACGTTTCTCGTATTTCCTGAGTCCCGAATGCTGGCGCAGTGATGGTTTGGCGTTTGGTCTTTGGTCCTCATTCGTACTTTTGTAGTTGTTTCCATCGATTCCCGTTTCTATACAAGAGGGAAAATTATACTAAAATTAGACTGATTAGATGATTTGGGTCTGCGAGGCAATGAAAATATTTTAAATATATATTAATAGTTTCTCATAAAGATTATCTCCGTTGAAACTTGTCTGAATGGAATAGTGTCAGGATTAGGTTTTAACAAATTGATCAGATGGCGTATATCATGTGGTTGCGTCGCAATAACCAAGGTTTATTGGTCTAAAAAGTCTTTTGCCTAAGATTAAATAACAGCATTGAAGTAGATAAACAGTATCTCTCACAAACAACTTTCAGAGATTACACCGACATAAAATCATGTAGAAACCCATTTAAAATAGAAATGCTGATTACTCTTGAAAAATAATGATCATATTCTTTGAAAAAGATTAGTTTTCAAGAAGATCATATAAACAACTGGATTTAAGACAAATTCTTTCGAAGTCTGCATCTGGGAAAGAGGATAGTTATCATTCACATCTTGGCAAGCTGAGAGGAAACGTCTTCACGTTGAGCAAAGAATCTTGTAGCAATAAATGGTGAAGAGACGAGTCATTTACATGTATTACGATTTGGTACAGGATGTGCATATGAAAATTGACTGGTACTTCTCGTCATTGGCGTTTTAGTCCATCAGAATTATTGATAGTACTTAGTTACACTGTTTGCATTTTTGCCATCTGTTTGACGGGGTTGATTTTGAAGAATGGAAATGCTCGAAAAAGTAAAGGTCAGATTCAAAAAAGGATGCGTTAGCAGTCATCTTAGATACTAATGAAACTCCATTCAGAATTTCTGCGTACTCGAGGTTTGGGAATGTAGCCAACTGGCTGCTTATACTTAGAATTCCTTGCATAGGTCCTTGCTACAAGTGGATCCACACAACTCAGGTTTTCATTATCTAGAAAGGTAAAACTGTCTTCGATGACCTAAGGCCAGCTTGACTTGATAGCAATAGCAAAAACCAGCCATAATAAAGATATGACAGAGTCTTGACTACAGGACATGAGAATGAAGTGAATACTCACTGTCTTCATGAGATGAACTATGTTGAGCTCCTTGTTCTAGCTTCTTGAGTTTTGCACGTCTTGCCAGATTGCTGCTTGTCAAGAAGACAGCATTTGCAACGAGGGAGATGGACATCGGCATGTACAGGTAGAGCAGTTGGGCTTTTTCATCTGAGAGGATCGAAAGACTGTCCGTCAGTGAACAGATGCAACGAAAAGGCGCACATTGCATCAGTTAAGGCAGAGCCTTATTCATGGAAGCCTTGCAAAAGGAAATGACATTGGCAGACCTCACGTCATCTAGATTAACTTACCAGAGAAGAAGCAGGAACTGAGGCCAACCTTTGGTGTGACAATTGAACAGTCCAGATCTGCTCTGTAATGGTCAAGGGTCAAAGCCACTGCTGTGATTATGCCTGGCGTGCCCCATGCCCACAAACAGTGGCATAGCAGTCGGCAGTTGTCTGGAACTCTGACGTCCCTATGAATTTATGAAATGAGAATAAATGTTAACTTGGGATTTCATTGTTAGAAACTGCAAATACTCTTATACAACACAGGCTGACAAAAGCAAAGAGAATGAAGAGGCAAAATTGTGGCCTGACCAAAGTGATTTCAATCTGGGAAGTAAAAAAAAAATTGGCTATTAAGTACTTTATGCTAAAGTTATAATGTGCAAGTATCTTGAAAATTCTAAATTATGTGATAAAGGAAAGAAGAGATAATGAGTTACTTGTAATTTCTCTGTGCCAAGTCAATGAAAATGGGATCAGAGGCCGGAAAAGGGAATGTTTTTCCTTACAGGGTGAGAAGCAGTGGCTCCAGACAGATGGATGTATTCCACAGGAAAGCAGCTAACATGAAGAACAATGTGGACCCAGCTGCCAAAATAATGAAGGGGTCAGTTGAGGTCAAATATGCAGAAGTAAGTCACCTATTGAAAAAATACTCTGTTGAATAGTACAAAGATCTCTAGCTTTCGATTGAAATAAAGAAGAGGTTAAATAAAAATAGTTGGTGCTCAAACTTTGTTGAAGCAAACATTTCCTTAATAAAAACTGTAACTTAGGAATGTTAAGACTTTACAGTCTTTCTTCAATACTGGTCATTTGTGACATAAGTTTAAGTTTTCACATTATTCCACAGTGAAGTACAGAACCCAGGCCATACTGACTCACCTATTAATGGACAAGCAACACTATCATTTCGTAGAGGTGCTGTCAATTGAATGATTTCGGACAGAAAGGCCAGAAAGTAAGAGAACACATAGCTCAGAAGAATTCTCCCAGCCAGTGTGTTAATCTGTAGGATGAAAGACTCACTTGTAAAGGAACACCGTCAAATTTGCAATGAACTTTCAAAATCAGTCACTTATTCGAGGCATCTGTTGAAAGTTTTAGTAATGACTTTTATCTTTTGCTGGGCAGAGGCATTATTCCTGCACTAAATTCTCCTCTTTTCCTCATAGCACAAACAGTAGGCTTAATGAAAACTGTGAAGTTTTGTAAAATGACACCAAATAATTCTAGCAAATAGTGTAATGGTGAGAAATAAAGAGTGATATTGGAGAGGAACAAGAAGTGAAAACTCACCCTTTTCACGGTAACAGTGCCTCGTCTGACTCTTGAGGAGGTGAGGATGTAAGCAGTGTACAGGAGAGCAGCGCATGATATCGTCAACAACAAAGGTATAACTATGAACTTTTCTTGGTGTTTCACGGACATTCTGTGCATATTGCTGCAGATATAGATTTGTACCCTGGTGATGTTATTTAGGACATAATGATCGATGCAGTACTCTGTGTTTCTTAGTTTCACAAATGTAAAATTGCAGCCACTTTCGTTATCTATCACAGTCACACCCATCGTCTGGTCCTCAACTATTGTGGCATAATCGTCCCCGTTCTGCTGACCGAAATCATATGGTATAAAACCCCATTCTAGATTTTTGCACTTGGGAAAGTTTGTGTACGTTAATTCCGTAATTCTGGCAGCCACAAACTCTGGTTCCTTGAGAATGTCCAAGTCATATTCCCCGCTAATGCAGCTTAAGCTTTCATCGAAGTATTGGCCTTCGGGACAACATTTCCCAATAGGGAGACCGTCGCTATAATGATCGAGTGTTTCTTCAGGTAAGATGTAAGCTGTGTCCCTCAGACACAGCATTACCATAGAGTCTGCTGCGCCTGTATCGTCCTCATAATCTTCTACACAGTAATTGATTGTAGTTAGATTTCCATCATTGGTTTTGACAGACAGAGCACCTTCGTTGTCCACCCACCAGTGGATGTGCTTGTCTGCTGTTTTGAATGTGGTATTGCAGGTCTTACCAAATAGACTAGGCAGTGCTGTTTGGTGAAGGTAGGATTCCATTAGTTTCGTCATGTGACTGGATGACCTGAAGTTCCTTTTTGTTGGTACGCAACCATTGTCAGACCAGATTTCATCAGAAGAGCAACATTTATTGAACTTGCTTTGGCATACGAAGGCGCCACTGTCCTCGCCAAAGAATTCTTTGCAGCAAGATGAAACTGCATGACAGTTATTTGAGTAGTCGCAAAGAATCATTGTGCCACCGTCGTTGTATGCATAGGTCTTATCTGATTTGATTATCCTGAAAGGTTTGCTGTTTTCGATCAAAAGTGGTGCAGATTCCAGGTTAGTGTTGAGGAAAGTGCGAATTCGATCAACGTAGTGAACGGCATCCCCAAGATGAGCGTGGGATTCATAAGAAAGTGCATCGTTCTGGCTTGTATTACAGCAGTTTCTCACTCTCAGACAGACTGCAGCTACCAGAGTGCCATTCGTCAGCTCTTCTGGCGATGATGCCTTGAGTTCTGCACAGTACTGCTCGTGGTCGTATATTTCCCCTGACGTGTAGTCTTGGAGACGCCCATCTGCTAGAAATGCATGACTCTGTGGTGTCAATTCTATTTCCACTACGGAACATGAGATCAGCTTTCCAGTTCTGTAAGTTATGTTTGTTGAATTGCCTCTGAGGAGATTCTTGATGTGGTGTTCTGGCGTTGGGTCTTTCCCTTTCTTGCAGTCCCGTGCGACAGTGTCGTGGAACTCATCTTCAGCACAGCATTTCCTGATAACCGGGGCGTCCTCCAGACTCCCCTCCACCCACGTAAGGATCAAGGAAGTAAACAAGAGCCGTGTAATTTTCATGAGTCCCAAGAGCATGGCAACATTTTCCAAGAACCTGTGGGATAGAAATAGGTGCAAACACTTTATAAGAAATTGCTCAGTACCTGAGAATCAACAGTCATGTGATTTCAAACTACGTCCTCAGTAACAAGTCAGTAGGGACACAGGTAAAATACGTGACTGCGTTGCATGTGTAATTGCAATAAATCACGTGTTTTGATTTACCGTCAATAAAATCAGAATCCTCCTTACGTTGCACATATAATTGCGATAAATCACTGTTTTGATTTACTGTCGATAAGATCAAAATCCACTTTACTTTTAGGTTAAACAGGCCTCATTGGATCAGCGCACGTGCGCAGACGCGCATATACAGTACGTGAGGTAAACGTCATCTTGGAAAAACACAAAATCGAGAGATACAGTCCTTGGACTTTCACCCAGGGACTTCGTCAAAGTTTGCTTGCAAACAAAACGCGATACTTTGCTTTGAGTCGACTCTGTTATTCCCTTGTATTTCTCGTTGAAATATCGGTTTATTTCCTGACCAGTTTCAGTTGTCAGAGCGTCATATCAATCCGAGTAAAAATGAAAAATAAAAAAAAAATACTTTGAAAGGTAAGTGTGTGGGAATCAGAGGCGGATGTGTAAGCGATAAGGATGTGTTGGTATGCCTGAGAGCCACCTCCAACGGTTATCCCCCTCCCCACCCCCGACAACACGAAGTTGTGAGTATGCATACTGTAGTACCACTCCTACCAAATCCTTACTTTAAATTCATGTATTCCGAAGTTTGGATGCCACGTCAAAGTTAAAAATGGGAATCTGGTGTTATAGAAGTGGTGGTTGTTGCAAAAGAGAGTTCAACACGAGAAGATTACAGTTAATTGCGGAAAGACCTTTGTCAAGGTCAACCTAGGAGCAAAGGTGTGCTGCTCGTGAGGTTAATCTGCAGTCAGGTGAGAAGGGAGGTCATGTGAAGCACAGTAGAAGGAACTTAGTTTCTACAAGACTTTATGTGATATAAAGAATTCGTATAAACGGATTATATATATACTATAGTAGTGTATATATTCTCACAGCTGTTAAATAAGATCACTTTCCCGTGGGTGTGAAGTGATTTCGGTTTTAAGTGATTTTTTGCCAAATGTTTGTGAATATTAAAGTAAAGATTGTCTATAAGTGATAATCATTAGTATATATATAATATACATGCATACATACACACACACAAACACACACACATACACACACATATATACATGTGTGTGTTTGTGGGCAAAAGCTGTATATGAACCTTTATTCGTAATTGGCACAAAGACAGTTTTGAGTATCTACACAGATTTGTAACATTATTGTGGACCTTAAAATGTCCCGTTAGCAGGAGAAGGTTCTGTGCAATCCCACTCTGGCTCTTTTGGAGAAGGTCATTGGCCTAGCAACCTCATCCCAAAAGACATGCATTGGTTGAAGCTGAGGTTGGGAAGAACATTTCGAAAATATCTATGAAAATGTATTATTATTATTATTATTATTATTATTATTATTATTATTATTATTATTATTATTATTATTATTATTCAGACGATGAACCCTATTCATATGGAACAAGCCCACGGGGGCCATTGATCTGAAATTCAAGCTTCCAGAGCATATGGTGTTTATTCGAAAAGAGTAACAGAAAGTAAATAGAAATGCAGAGAGATCAGTTATTAGAAAATCATAAATAAATAAATAAAAATGTAAGTAAATTATTAAAATAAAGGGAGAATTATATTAGGGTAGTAATGATAGAGGTGATGTGGAGGAAATTGAGGATTCAAGGTACAGAGGGCAAGTTGAGAGAGAGAAATTTTTCATGATCGAATTAAGGAACGGTTTGACGTATACCTCCTTGGCGGTTCAATATTTTGTATTTCCGTAGGGGGGGGGGGTAGCGCCCCCAGTTCACCTCACGAGGTGTGGTGTAGGCATTATTAAAGGTTCTTTGCAGCGTCCCATTGGCCCCTAGCTGCAACCCCTTTCATTCCTTTTACTGTGCCTCCATTCATATTCTCTTTCTTCCATCGTGCTATCCACCCTCTCCTAACAGTTATTTCGTAGTGCAACTGCGAGGTTTTCCTCCTGGGACACCTTTCAAACCTACCTACCCACCCACTCTCAATTTCCCTTCCAGCTCTGAGTGACCTCATAGGTCCCAGTGCTTGGCCCTTGACCTGAGCTTTATATTCCATTCCATTCGGTATTTTATATGAACGAAGTTAGAGACAGGAGGTTAGACTCTGATACTGGTGCAAAGAGAGGAAAGCGAATCGGGGACAGAATGGGGAATGGCTAACGTTTTTCAGGGATGCAGCAATGGTTGGCAATAGGCCTAGTGAAAAGAAAGTACAAGAGCCGGCTGAAAGGTTTGGGAAGAGAAAGTTGACAGTGAATATGAGCACAAATAAAGGGTTTTATAGAAGATGGACCGGTTGCACAGGTGCTTAGGAGTGAATGTGGATGCTGGTAGGGTGAAAGGAGGGGCAGTCAGTGGAATGTGTGAAGTTAGGAAAGTATTGTAGCAGGATGTGTGAGGAAAATGGGGAGAGACTATAAGAGTGTTTGTGGAAGCCAAGGTTACAGTGTGTACAGTATAGGGATTTCGAGCCAGATAGCCTGTATTGAAGTGCTGAATGCCAATAATAATAATAATAATAATAATAATAATTAAAAATATTCAAGCTGCTGTGACCAATTCTTTGCGTAGTAATGGCATAAGATATGGAAGGTGAGAAAAACGGAGATATGCCGAAGTGGTACTGAAGAACCCTATGAATAAAGTTTATATTATTATTATTATTATTATTATTATTAGACGAAAGAACAAACAAACAACTGTGTTAAAGAAAAACCCATGGGAAGGCAAACCTGTTTAGCGCGAGTTGCCAATACGCGCAAGACGTAAGTAAGCAAAATTATAAAATTATCGTACGCAAACGTAAACCGGTTTGGCCCTTGCTTGCCAACGCGCTTCCAGGAGTAGAAGGATCCATTTAACGCAAATGGTGCTTTGATTCATTAAAAAGAAAAGAATAATGCTGGCGATTACTGTATGGTTAATTGAAATTCGATCAGCAAAGACCGGGGTCTGGAATGACCACATCTAGACTATATAGGATTTATAGACGCACATCCTGAGCTAGACCTGTAAAATTCAGATTCGAGGTTTTACATAGATCATTGTTTTTTCATTGCATAAATGGTGCCTATCTGTCATCTCTCATTTGGAATCCGGGTCACTACTGTATAAATGGACTTTCGGCTGTCTGGTACAAGTTGCTTGTACACCATGAGTGGTAATGCTCGATGGAGCTTGTGATCGATTCGGTCATCAGTCACATTCCAACCCAATGTTCCAGATTCTGGAAAAGAAATAATTTTCCTACAGTGGAAAATGAAAAGGCTCGGAATGTCAAAAGGTGGGCTCACAATGAGTCTTCACTTCACAAGGTTCGCAAAATATATAATAATAATAATCACTGGACGAAGCCGTAGCAGGTTCATAGTTATCTCTTACCGTTTTTGTAATAGCTATCATCTTTAAATGTATTTTTATTTTCATTATTTCTGTTCGTTCTTCTCTTTATCTCTTCGAATACCAAATACATTTTATAGCATTGCCAGGAGAGCCACAACGCCCATACAAATCTGGCATGACTTCAGGGAGCCAGAATTACCTGTAAAAACTAGTGACCACGGAAACCCAACGGTCTCCCCTTCCACCCGTTTCATTGTTTACAATTGACCTTCATTTTGGTTGTATGCTAATCCTTCTTTCTCTCTATGTCTCTCTCTTTCTCTTTCTGCTGAAACTTCGGCAACGACGAGCACCTGTACTTTGACTGACAAAACTCTCGGAAAGAAAAGACACGGACACTCTCACAAAGCAACCAAGAGCAGAAGTTCCTTTCAAGATTTTCGAACCACATCCTTCTACAGTCCTTACCGTGTCACAGCTTCAAGCTTTGGCGAAGGTCTGGCGAGAAGTGACGATGGTTCTGTGCTTGTAGGATGATGATTGGCTGCCTTCTTAGCATCCCTTCCTTTACAGAGAGAGAGAGAGAGAGAGAGAGAGAGAGAGAGAGAGAGAGAGAGTGTGTTTACCTTTATTTTTGCAATGTTTTGTTTTTTATCATTCGAAGTCAAAACTGGCGTTTCTTCCGTCTGGTAACCTTTTTAGTACTACGCAGTACCCACCTTGTTGGCAACTGGGCATCCTGTGTCAAGATTTTCCTGCTTGCCGTAGTAAGAGACGGGCCTGGGGCGACTCCTGCATAAATGCGCTGTTGGGGATTCTTGCTTTGTTTTCTGTTATGATATTTATGAACAGGTGTTTCCTTTTGAATCTTGCCTTTTTCATCTAGCCTTGTCTACCAAGTCGGCAGTGTTGAAAATCCTTCATATTTATTGAGTGCAGGCATACACACACACACATATAGTATGTGTATGTGATATAGGTGATATATATATATATATATATATATATATATATATATATATATATATGTATATATTTATGTATGTATATATATATATATATATATATATATATTTGTGTGTGTGTGTGTGTGTGTGTGTGTGTGTGTATGATGGTATGATGAAAATAGTCAAGTCACTGAGTGATTGGAAACAGAGTAGCAGGTTTTGCTCAAGAGATGGACGTGAGACTCGGAATGTCAGTGGGAGTCAAGGTGTGAATGTATTAAGAGATTGTTGAGCCAGTTCTCCTTTAAGAAGTAAAGTGTGACTGTAGAATGT
Organism: Macrobrachium rosenbergii; assembly: GCF_040412425.1. Lineage (NCBI taxonomy): Eukaryota > Metazoa > Arthropoda > Malacostraca > Decapoda > Palaemonidae > Macrobrachium > Macrobrachium rosenbergii. The sequence goes on along the minus strand of NC_089761.1, from coordinate 39,860,976 downwards.
GAATTGAAGCAGAATTGTTGAGACATGAGATGAAGTGTTACGTAGTATTTGTGACATGAGAAGGATTGAAAGTGACTATAGAAATGTGTAGAATGTGTAAAAAGTTTGCCATACGTGGATGGACAGAGCAGTGTTTTTCGAGATGGTCTGGTCATGTGGAAAGAATGGAGGATGAGAGACTGGTTAAGGGATGGATAGATGGTTTGAAAGAGCTGATAGACTAGAGGGCTTCAGCATTCAGGAAGCGAATGAGTGCGAACAAGATTGAGGTGAATGGCGTTTTGTGTGCAAGTATACGAAGCAACTAACAATGCGGAAGTTTTATGCACAGGGGTTCATTCACGGTTCAGCCTTTTTAGCTTGCACATTATATATAAATAGAGAGAGCGAGAGAAGAATATATATATATATATATATATATATATATATATATATATATATATATATATATATATATATATATATTAATATATATATATATATAATTATATATATATATATATATATACCACTTGATGTAAGTATGTATTCATGCAAGCATTTGTTTGTTTATTGCTTTGTTCTTTTGTAATTTTTTGTCTGCCTTTTGGCACATTGCTGCTTCTTTTCTCATATTAATCTTTTTCGTAAAAGAATGATAAATTTTTTTAAAATTCTATTTTCTGTAATTATAGTTTCTGGCATCTTCCCTCCGGAATTCGTTCCAAGTAGCCAATATCATTTCTCAGTATTTGTACACAATCGAAGCTACGTACGATTGTTGCAGTTACGTAGGACAAGCGTTGACTTACTTAATTTCATATTTGGACCAGTTTTGGCTACTTTGTGACGCGAGTGTGTAGAAATTAAGCAATCAGTTATCAGCTACTTGGTCCAGAGTATGGCGACAAGTTGCCAAAAGACCCCAGAGAGCCGAAAAACCATCAGTTTCCAGGAGAAAGAATCTAAAGTCTCAGGGTGAATGTTTATTTGAATTATAGTCCGTTGATAAATGCATCACCTTCTGTTTCTCCGGTAAATAATATAGTCAGCATAGATTATGCTATTAGACTCATTGTTTTTCGGTTGTTGCTTTCTTGATAAGAGTGAAAACAGCAAAGGTTTACCTTACGATTGGAGGAGATGGTTCCACCTTAAGGAAGACTGGATAGATAACCTTTGGTAACCATGCATCTTGACTAGGTGTGCTAGCCAAAGGCTTAAGGACAATGGGTATCGATTTGTAAGACAGTCGGTGGTAACTGCAGTATTTCATTTGGCTTGTCCGACTGCATCATGTGCCCGCCATGCCCATCAGACATTTTCTACACCAAACTTACCTCGTTGGCGTACATCCAGCTGAGAATAAGTTGAATCGAGGGAAACAAAACAAGCCCGTACCCAGTTTTTTATGGGGGGGGGGGCGTCGTTTTTCCCAAAACTGGACCTTTTCTTTATATATGTCATTGCATATATAGGTATATACAAGATGAAATACTTGAAAATTCCACATTTCGGCAGCCTTGCTGCAGCGTCGTCAAATTTCTCCGACCGGATTATCGTACCACAGCTTTAAATTTATCGTATCTCTACTAAAATCTACAAATATGGTGGCCTATATCATATTCCTATCATCACTCTTGTATTTCCTACTATTAAAGACTGAGATTAATGTTTGATAACAGAATTTATAAAAGAAGACTTGCCAAAAAAACAAAAGATTGTTTTTATTACTTTGTAAGTACAGTTCAATGAAAAGGATAGTCACAGAAAACTTGGGCTTCCAGAAATTTTTTTGGGGGCATTTTTAATTTTGGGGTCATTCGACCCCCCACCCCACCCTATGTACAATTCTGCAAAGCAGGTGGGTCAGTGTATGTACAGTGACGGCCAACTGGTATTCACGGCATTTTCCCAGGCGGGCCGCAGACTCATTAATTGCAAGAATGGAGTAATCCATAGCACAAGGTACGTGTAATGCTTGTGACTTGTATCTGACCCCGTAGCCCAGTGGTTCTCAATCTTTTTTTAGTAATGGCACCCTGAATAATGTAATCATCACCATCCCACCGTATCGCATGAATTAACTCCTTATTAAATTAATAAAATTGTTATCCATACTCAGATCAAAATCAGCGCACCGTACCTGCAGAAATATACTGAACAGACAAAGAGCATATCAGAGGAATTAGATAAACATAATTAGAGTAGACGCACTGATAATAGTTATATGAAGACTTCTGTAAACTTTTTTCTCTGCAAATGATCATTGAGATGATCTAACCAAGACAAAATTCATGGCGATCTTGCGGCACCCGTAGGCACTGTCAGTGGCACCCCAGTGTGCCACGGCACCCAGTTTGAGAATCACTGCCCTAGCCACTCCGTTTCTCATGGGGAACAATCAAACAAGCGCTATGGTCACCATCTTTCTCTGTTAGGACAGTTTCAACCCAAGTAGGGGCACACACCGAACGTAAGATTGTACATTAGAAAGTACAATCCAAAGTCAGTTCAAACTCGAGAATAAAATAAGAATTGAAAAAAAGTTTCAAAACTGCCTTACAATCAGTAAAAAATTCTACTCGGAAAGAGAAAGAAAAAACATAATGAATTAAATTAATACAGTTCAACGAATTACAGTAGTAATTAAAACTAAATCAGATAAAATAAAATAAAAAAAACGATTTCACAGAAGTAAAACCAAAACATAGGTCTAAGAAACACATCCATAAAACCAAGCTGTAATAGATTAATTTTCCAGCCACACGCTTTCCGGTCATTAGGTCAGGGTATCCAGTGTATAATTTTTCGCTCTTTTTCATTTTATGTTTTACGTTATGGACATGCTTCGTAGAGATACGTTTTATTTCTGCCTCAGTAAATTTTTAAATTTCTAATTTATCTGACTTAGTTTTGATAACTGTAATTTGCTGAATTGTAGTAGGTGAATCGTGATAGTAACTTGTTTTTAAAAAATTCTGTGGAAATGCTTATTTTATTCTTGAATGTGAACTTCATTTGGATTGTTCTTTACTGGTTTATCATCTTATGTTTTGATGTTTGTCTCTATTTAAGGCTGAAAATGGCTTAGGTTGTTGAAGCTGAAACTTCCTTATGTAATAAAGATGTCCACTATAGCTTGGAATCTTGTGATAAATGTATATGGTTCCCTAAAGACTCAGAATCTTGTGCACATTGGCTCTGTTTCATTTAAACTCAGGACTTTGGGACTTACTTCTGGTCCCCTTGACACTCAGAAACTTCTGGTAAATGTATATGGTTCCCTGAAGATTCAGAATCTTTGGAATACTGAACACGGTTCCCTGTGGGGTCAGATTCCTGTAGCTCTTGTGTTTTACATTAGTGTACAATTGAAGCTGCTTATGCTTTTTGCAGTAATGGCTAGCAAATGTTGCCATACTTGAATTTAATTTCATATTTGGGACCAGGTTTGGCTGATACTCAAGTGTGCGTGTTGGCTCAGATCCTGTACAAAATCAGAGCTTTGTAACTGTGTCCTCCGTCTCGCCAGTAGATGGTGTTTTGTATTGTGAGGTAGCATACGTGTCTGAAGGCGCAGGACTAGTTGTTGAGCGAGATTGTCTTTTCTTGCCAAGTGATGCAACCCATGGGCAGAGACTCGCAACCTTTTTGTAAATTCTCTTGCGGTATTCTGGTGCCAGCACGATAATCCAGAAAATTCCAACTCCCCGAAGAGTGTTCAACGCTGTAGGGATGTACAGTAGGTAGCTGTACCATTCTTCTGAAACTCCCACGTAATAATCATACAAAAATGAGGCGACTTCTGATATCCAAGTCAGTCCGGCCCAGAACACCAACTTTACTGAGTCGCTAAACCTGTAAGATGAAGGACAAAAGAAGCTGTCACTGGTATTCTATAAAGTCAGAAAGTTCTTTTATAATGTTGAGTGCTGCTAACGGTGTTACTATAGAGATGCGGGGATGTGCAGACTGCACCAAGTGACCCCATTAAATTGGGTTGCACCAAAATGACTGTCTATAAAATTTCCATAAGAAATATTCATATAAGAAATATCCTTTTAGTTAGTTTTTACGGCAAGAACATTTCTTATAGGGTCAGTTTACATCATGAACTATTTTTCGGTCTCATATGGTAAGTAAAGATAAGCATTTTTAATGTAAGTTTTTGAGGCCACGTGGTAAACTGATTCAAATAAAAACCTACACAAGATTTTGATAGATTGTCTTCAAAACCCCAGTGACTGATGTCGTCAGTGGTATGTCTCAAGACAACTGAAGCTATAAACATATGTGAGGAAGGGATCATAATCCCTTAACTGTGCTGCTGGAGACAAGTTTCTTAGAAAATGTTATAAACCTTTTGTATGATGTCGTGTTCAAAAGGAAAGTAGTAAAACTAATTTCTGTTATGAAAGCAACAAAATTGGTAATAGGTTGGAAATAGTGGCTTTTGCTCACTTTGAGAGATCTAGTTTTTTTTTTTAAAGGAGATTACGAAATCGAGAAAAGACCATCAGATATTAAAAGTTGTTTTTAGAAGTCATGACGAGAGGACAATGCTGCAACCTGAGGAATGTATTTTGTCTTTCCTGTTGCTGTAATTATCATTAAAGGCACAATATATTATGTCTGATGAATTAATTTCAATGAATATCAGACATAATAATTAGCTTAAGCCCATGGTACATAATTAGTCCGACTCTGTACCTTGGTCGGCACTCACTAACTAGGCTGGAAAACTAGCAGCGTTATGCAGGACTACTGAACAGAGCCAAGTAAGACTGTAGTAAGGTGGTCTTGTTAGTTCGAAGTTCTTAGCACATTGAATATAGACGATATAAAGGAGGCGAGCAAAGGAAAACGAAGCGAATAGGAAGAATACTTACACGCTACGATTCTCATACTTCCTGAGTCCCGAACACTGTCTCTCTGCCTTGCCAGGTTTTGGTTTCTGGTCTGTCCCAGCATCTCTGCTCTGACTTGTCTGTGCTGGAGATCATTGTTATTTTTGTTGTTAGTCAAAGTGAACAAATATTCATGTGGAACAAGCCTGAAAGGCTACTGTCTTAATTTGACACACCCTTTCGATTCCAAACTTTAGAAAATCAGGTGTGCGGAGAATAAATTGTTTGTGATTGAAGCTATGCACTAGAATGACCAATCCCATTATATAAAGAGATTCTAGGGCCATGGTTAAAATTGCTCAAAGTAAGAATATACTTACTCTCAGAATTGTTTTGGGGTCTTAGCCCTTGCTCAAGTTGCCTAATTTTTGCACGTCGGACGAGTTTGCTTGCTGCTAGGAAGAGAATGTTTGCACACAGGGAGATGCACATTGGCAAATATAGGTAGACCAGCTTTGCCCTTGGATCTAAAGGGAATAAAGAATTTTGTCGGCATTGAAAACTGTTAGGCAATTATTCATAATGAAAAATCCAAAAGGCTATTAATGTGATGAAAAGGGTTCTATAGAATAGAATTTTAATTTTTTTTCTGGTGGAGATCTCACTGAAATGCGAGTATTACAGAGATCCCCAAGCTGACAGGTTTATATACAGAAATAAACTGGAGTATCAAATATCTGAGAGGAAGAAGACCTGCTATACAAAAATCAAGATTACTTACCAGAGAAAAAACACTCCTTTACTCCAAACCTCGGTGTGATGACTGAGCAAGGCAAGCTTGGTCTGTAATAGCCAAGCGTCAGAGCTACTGCTGTGATGATACCCGCCACACCCCAGGCGCATAAGCAGTAGCACAGAAACCTGAAGCTTTCAGACATCCTGATATCTCTGTAAGTATAGTGCTTGTAGAATATTGAGTTAAGCTGTTCCTGTTGCTGCAAAAACGAGTATGTGTATTTCACAGTTGATATGATATCCACAGTAAACCATAGCGATTTGTTGATCACTGAATGCTTCTGATTGTGTACTGCACAAGTAAGTCGTTACAGTATTTATTGAAACCATTTCCTGAAGTCAGCCTTAGTAGAGCAGAGGTCACTTATATAAAATGTGGTGTATAAGACTCCTGAAGGTACACTTAATATTGTTAGCATTCAGTACTTTACCCAGAAATGACAGGAGATATTTTTTAGCAATAGTGTATAATGATCTAAACCACTTCCTCACTGACCTTGTGTTGAGGCTGTGGCTTAAAGTGTTGAGTTTAGGTGCCATTCTTTAGTCTTTCGAATTTCTCTTAAAGCTACCAAAGGGTTTACATAACCCACTGGGGAATAAGAACCAAATTTGTGGCTGTAGGACTTCATCTTCAAAAAAAGAAAAAAAATGGACTTACACGGGAACTAATCTGTGATCTGTGATTATTTTAATATACAAATGTTGTCACATAATATCATTTGGGCAGCGACACCTTCATCGAACATTACTAAGAAATATACCAGTGTCGTTGTACTTTCATACTGGAATTGCTTCCAGGCTCTCTATCATTTCTAAAAGTGTTCTGGTTGGTTCTAAAGACAACAGAGCTTTCAGTACCAAATTGAAAAGAAGGAAAACGCTAAGGATAATTCCACCCCAGATCCTTTTTCACGAGGAACTACAAAATAAAGATCAGTTTATGAAAACCATTAAGTTTGATGGTAAACCTTACACTGTGAGGACGAGTGCCTCCATGGAGATGGATGTGTTCCACAGAAAGGCAGCTAAGGAAAAGAACAGCAGGGCCCCACCTGTCAGAATAAGAAAAGGAATGACCAATAAAAGAAAAGATGCTAGTAGTGAAAAACATGTAATGGTGATAATGCAGCAAAAAAGAAGCGTCCTGTTTCGACTGAATCGCAAGAAATTTAAAATGGAGCATACAATTGTTGGTTTTGACTGTTACGCCATCAACTAACAGTTACCAGAAGGTGCCCACATGCACAGGTCTCCTGGTCTTGAAGCTTATCCCTGTTAACCTTGTGAACAATGTGTATGCAGTTCCTAATTAGAGGGAATATTTATTGTAAACATGCCATTTAATAGTTTTTACACTTTTTCTTATGAAGGTGCCAGATTTTAAACTGGGCGACGACTATAGGTCTGTGTGTGCAAAGACTTGTGCTTCAAGAAAGAGAGAGGGAGAGAGAGATTGTGAGCATATGAATTGGAAATTGTTTCCTAGGCTAGGGTTGTACCCTGTATTACCTCTGTTTCAGGTTAGGGTCAATAGGTGAAGTTGCTGTGGTAATATCTTCCCCAAAGACCATTTTATCCCTAAACCTGGATTAAAATGCCATAACAGAAAATGTGCAGCAAGTGAAAAATGTCATCAAGTTACGTGCAAGCTTACACAGAACAGAATGTTCCTGTGTTAAAGACAAAGCAAGTAGAAGAGAAATAGTAAACAAGTCAACAAAAAGTAATCAGAAACAAGTAAGTCAAATCAAGTCAGAAAGGAAGGGTGGTTTAGACTTTTCTGTTGATAAGCGGTAAATCTTTACTGTTCGCTCTGTAACCACCTCCAGGGGACTTGATAGTCTTTATTTCTGTTCCTTGAGAATAACCCCTGAGATACAATGACAACGTAGTGATGGTGGTCCTCATTAGAGAAAATTCTGACTCAATTTGCACCCATATAAGAAGGAAAAGGAATATATGACAATCGAATCCCATAGAAAATGGAGGAAGCGAACAAAGGAGTTTGAAGGTCTCTTTAACCAGACCACTGAGCTTATTAACAGCTCTCCTAGGGCGGTTGAACTGTGATCTGTACCAAAGACAAATAAATTATTGGGGAAGAGTTGTTGAGCCAGCTCTCCCTTATGGAAGTGAAGTGCTGATAAGGAATGTAAATGACAGAAAAAGTTGAAATTGCTGAGAAGGACCTGAAAACTCTACAGCCAGAGAGTGTTCTGCGTGGCTTAGATGAAAAAGTGGAAGAGGCGCAGGGTGTCAGATTGCATGACTGACGTGTACACCATGAGAATTTATGTTTGACGGAGCCATTCGTTCACCGTCGAAATGTTTATATCCTAGTCCTAAAAGCACAATAATTTTCTATTCATCTGGATTCTCACTGAGAGGTGGTTGTATAATGAAAAAATATTTTCTTGCAGTCATGATTGCATGAGTGATTAACTTTTTAGCTGGAGTTACGATGATTTTCACATGTTTAGAAAATTAATATTCTGGTAAAATGAAACATTCGAAATTACCAAAAATGAAAAGCCATCTCGAAGAACTAAGTTAAAAGACTCCATTACTCACCAAGTGGAATGCAAGTTCTTTCATCGAGAACTAGAGTCTGGTTAATGATCAGGATTAGAAATGCCAGCAAGTAGGACATCACATAAGCCAGAAGGATTCTCCCAGCGAGTGTGTTGATCTGTAGGACGAAAGACGCATTATGTCGTGAACAAAGCAGAACTAACTTGCAGGTCTCAAGAAATTCAAACAGATGCAATACATGAATTAACAGACTGCGACTAGCTAACAGACTTGAGAATACATCATGGGTTCTGAAAAATGTGAACCAGGAGATCTGTTGAGGGAAAATGTTATTAGAAAAAATGAATTCGACTTTGAAGAGCACAACAGGAATAGAACCCTAAGTATAAATATTACTTTCAAAGAAATTCAGTTATCTGAAGATCTTACTGGCCTTCTCTCATAGAACGAATGATATTATTGGGGCCAATTAGCAGAAGCATCCAAAGCACTACTGACGGATGCGTGGGGGAGGATGAGTGAACACTTGCAAGTGCATTCGAATCTCAAAATGAAGGCACTGGGCGATGTGCCTCAGAAACAGACTGAACAGTGATGTAACTTACCTTTCTCACAGTATATAATTCACGTCTAACTCTGGCTGTGACCAAGAAGAGAACTGTTGCAAGTAACGCAGCGCAGGAGAATCCCAGAAGAACAGGAAGGACGAGGAACTTTTCCTGATGCTTCACGAGCTTCGATTCAAAATCGGCACAAACGAAGACCTGAATGTCTGTGGTGTTGTCAACTACGTGATCGATGCAATACTCTGCGATGTTGATCGGTACCTTTTCTCGGACGCAGACGTTTTCTAAAGAATTCTCCTCCACGTAGAAAATAGTCATGATCCGGTCTTCATCGAAGCTAGAATAAACTGAGTTTGACAGGTGGCCAAAATGAAAATACTTAATTGGCACATTATAACTGCAAACAGGGAAGTCTGCTTCTTCCACTTCCGTAATATTAGCTGCCACAAACTCTTCAGTCTTGACAATATCCAATTCAAGAGTGTCACTGACACAAGAATAGGATCCATTTTGGTGACTGATGTACGTTTTTCTCGGACAACATTTTCCAACATGATGACCTTTGCTGAAACGATCGACCAACGTAGTCGATAAAATATGGGCTACGTCTCTCAAGCACAATACGGCCACAGTTTCTGTCGCACCTGTCATTTCTATATAATCTTCCACACAATAAAAGGAAACAGTTTGATCTCCATAGGTGGAACCTACAGTCAGGTAGCCGTCATCTGTAACCACCCAGTGAGTAGAGTTCTCTCTCGTTTTTAACATTGTGCTACAGTTCTTTCCATCAGCAGATTCAGGCCATGAGGTCTGAGGAAAGTGGGTTTCCGTCAACCTAGTCATTGTCTTACTTGGAACATAATCAGCTCCTTTTGATACGCAGCCTTTGTTGGACAAGATTTCATGAGATGGGCAGCACTTTTTGAAAGCGTATCTAGCAGAGTCGAGGGGAAAATGTGAATCACTGCTAGTGATATTGTGCTGGTTTGACGATGAAGAATTTCCATAAGGTGCTTCAAGCTCGCTCCCATTGTGCAGACTCTCAGTAAAGGCTTCCTTCTGCCACGCTAAGATGAATGAAGTTAGTAGTAGAAAAGTGCTCTTCATGGGGTCCTACGGTCTTTGACGGATTCCAGGCCTGTAAAACTGTAAAATCAAATTCAGAAAGTTACAGATGGCTGGCTGAGTAGCAGGTTAAAAGTTAAGTATACCTAAGTTTAATTAACCAGACCACTGAGCTGATTAACAGCTCTCCTAGGGCTGGCCCGAAGGATTAGATTTTATTTTACGTAGCTAAGAACCAATTGGTTACCTAGCAACGGGACCTATAGCTCATTGTGGAATCCGAACCACATTACAACGAGAAATGAGTTTCTATCAGGGTGAGATACAGGTCTTGATGGAAGCCAAGTGGATCTGACAAGATTTCCACTTGAGATATTTTAAGTGGATCTCACAAGACTTCCACTCAAGATATTTTAAGGGGATCTGACAAGACTTCCACTTGAGATATTTTAGGTGGATCTCACAAGACTTCCACTGGAGATATTTTAAGTGGATCTCACAAGACTTCCACTCAAGATATTTTAAGGGGATCTGACAAGACTTCCACTTGAGATATTTTAGGTGGATCTCACAAGACTTCCACTGGAGATATTTTAAGTGGATCTCACAAGACTTCCACTCAAGATATTTTAAGGATCTGACAAGACTTCCACTTGAGATATTTTAGGTGGATCTCACAAGACTTCCACTGGAGATATTTTAAGTGGATCTCACAAGACTTCCACTTGAGATATTTTAAGTGGATCTCACAAGACTTCCACTCAAGATATTTTAAGGGGATCTGACAAGACTTCCACTTGAGATATTTTAGGTGGATCTCACAAGACTTCCACTTGAGATATTTTAGGTGGATCTCACAAGACTTCCACTTCAAGATATTTTAAGTGGATCTGACAAGACTTCCACTTGAGATATTTTAGGTGGATCTCACAAGACTTCCACTTGAGATATTTTAAGTGGATCTCACAAGACTTCCACTCAAGATATTTTAAGGGGATCTGACAAGACTTCCACTTGAGATATTTTAGGTGGATCTCACAAGACTTCCACTTGAGATATTTTAAGTGGATCTCACAAGACTTCCACTTGAGATATTTCAAGTAGATCTCACAAGACTTCCACTCAAGATATTTTAAGGGGATCTGACAAGACTTCCACTTGAGATATTTTAAGTGGATCTCACAAGACTTCCACTTGAGATATTTCAAGTAGATCTCACAAGACTTCCACTCAAGATATTTTAAGGGGATCTCACAAGACTTCCACTTGAGATATTTTAAGGGGATCTCACAAGACTTCCACTTGAGATATTTTAAGTGGATCTCACAAGACTTCCACTGGAGATATTTTAAGTGGATCTCACAAGACTTCCACTTGAGATATTTTAAGTGGATCTCACAAGACTTCCACTTGAGATGTTTCAAGTAGATCTCACAAGACTTCCACTCAAGATATTTTAAGTGGATCTCACAAGACTTCCACTCAAGATATTTCAAGTGGATCTCACAAGACTTCCACTTGAGATATTTTAGGTGGATCTCACAAGACTTCCACTAGAGATATTTTAAGTGGATCTCACAAGACTTCCACTCAAGATATTTCACTCAGTGGCATTTTCACAAGTTTTCCACAATGAGATATTTTAGTTTTCGTTAGATCTAGACAAGAGACTTCCACTAGAGATTTTACAATTTTGATAAATGTGGGACATGGGGACAGCAATGGCAATGGTTGCACTTTGAAAGGACATTTTATGTTTTGACAATCACCCATTCTTAAGTTTTCGTTAGACTAGAAAGCAGACCTTGTCTAGTGATTTTACAATTTTGATAAATGTGGGACATGGGGACAGCAATGGCAATGGTTGCACTTTGGAAACTCATTTTATGTTGACAGCCTTGACGATTTATCTCTGACATTGTAGAAGTTTTTTTTCTTCTTTGACATTGTAGAAGTTTTTTTTCTTCTCTGACATTGTAGAAGTTTTTTTTCTTCTTTGACATCGTAGAAGTTTTTTTTCTTCTTTGACATTGTAGAAGTTTTTTTCTTCTTTGACATTGTAGAAGTTTTTTTCTTTGACATTGTAGAAGTTTTTTTCTTTGATATTGTAGAAGTTTTTTTTTTTACATTGTAGAAGTTTTTTTTCTTTGACATTGTAGAAGTTTTTTTTCTTCTTTGACATTGTAGAAGTTTTTTTTCTTCTTTGAAGTTTCTGAACTGTGGCAGTAGGTCTCTCTTGCTGATGCAGTTTGATCGTCCAGGAATTTTTTATTCTATTTTTTTTTTATCTTTGACCTATGGCTTTATTCATTTATTTATTGAGGTGGTTGGATTGGTGGAGGGTAGAGGAGATTAGTTTTTAAAAAATTGAACACATGTAATCATGTGATATAAAGCAACTCTTTTTTAAAAATCATATCATGTCTCCATAAATCATCTTATTTGTACTTCTCCGTCACTATTATTATTATTATTATTATTATTATTATTATTATTATTATTATTATTATTAAAAGAGCTTAAAAGGCACTAAGATGCAAATCAACCTCATGTATAGAAAGAAACGAAAATGCAAGAAGATGGCAAATAATTAACAACAAACCATAAAACAGGTAAGTAGCCTACTTATGTACTTGAGTAGCATAAGAGTTAGTTAAACCAAGGCTGCATCAACAAGCCTGCCGAGATGACCATTCCATAGGAAAAGGCAAAAAGTGACAGACTTTACTAACTGGTGAGTGTGATAATATCATGACACCTCAGAAAAGTGGGGGTGATCCTGCTCTTCGAAACGAATAGCACGCACCGGTTCTTAGGGTTGCCGGTACTGAGGATGGTAACTGAAGTTCCCTGTTGAAGCTGAGTTTAAATTAAACGAGTAAAAAATGCGCCGAAGTTTCTTCGGTGCAATCGAGTTTTCTGTATAACCGCTACAGCATATAATCATGGCCGCCGAAAATAGACCTATCTTTCGGTGGTTTCGGTATAATGCTATATGAGCCGCGGCCCATAAAACTTTAACCTCGGCCTGGTGATGGCCTATCCTATATCGTTGCCAGAAGTACGCTTATGGCTAACTTTAACTTTGAATAAAATAAAAACTACTGAGGCAAGGACTGCAATTTGGTAGGTTTGATGATTGGAGGGTGGATGATAACATCAATTTGCAGCCCTCTAGCCTTAGTAGTTTTCAAGATCTGAGGACGGACAGAAAAAAGCGCGGACGGACAGACAAAACCGGCACAATAGTTTTCTTTTACAGAAAACTAAAAAAGTCTATCCCTTCTTTTTATTATTATTATTATTATTATTATTATTATTATTATTATTATTATTATTATTATTATTATTCTCTGTGATTATGGGAAGTTTGACGAACGTCGTGACACTAAATGATATATTTTTATGTGCATAATTATTTCGTTGTTTATTTGTTTTTGTTTTTTAATTCTTCTCTGGTCCCGAGTGTTTTTTTATATAATGACCACTGATATTTGGAAGTTAGTTTATATAACTGAAGATCTTTTTGCTAAGTTTTGCATGAGTATGGGGCCGTTTTGAATAATAATAATAATAATGAGGATGATGATGATAATATCATGAGCACCTCGATGAAAACTAAAATCCACACTGATATATTTTTGTCAAATATGTTAGGAGTCCAGAGACTGCTTAGTTCACATTATCCATTTGAATCCTTTTAAACTTGAAAGTTCATTTTGACGAGACCCCGTAATTGGTAACTGGTTAGTGCACCTCACGTGGTGCACTGTAGGCATCACTAAAGGTTGTTTGCAGCGTCTCTTCGGCCCCCAGCTGCAGCCATTTTTCAGCCCATGATTCTAGGTCCATTTCCGCTTCCTTTCTTCTTGCTGTCCAACCACTCCAACTGCCCCTTTTCACTGCGATAATCACTGAATGGTCTGAAGTGTCCCAGTGCTTGGCTGTGCAGCCAAATTCTCATATGTCAGTTTTAAGGAGAGATTAGAGAGTTCCGGAAAGCTGTCAGGATGAATTCTAACTTATTTTAACAAGATTATTCTTGATTTTAGCTGTCAACAATCGTGATGGTATTTCTGACAATTTCTTTCAGAGGGAATGAAATGTCCTGCGGATTTATGGCTTTTCTCTTTATTAATATATATTTTCCATTCCATTCCGTTTATTTTGTTTACTCCCAATATGCTAAAATTCACAGAGCTGCTTCTTTACTCTGCTGCGAAGATATACAGTACATGCTTAACACACTTTGCACAGTATCGGTAAACTATATATTATAAATATATATAAATATATATATATATATATATATACATATATATATATATGTGTGTGTGTGTGTGTGTTTGTGTATACACACGGATGAAGGAATAATCAGCAAGCGCAGCGTAGTCGCTTTAATTACGTATGCCGTGGCATACTCGCTCTTTTCCCAAACGGATTTTACGTTCAAGGTTCCGACGTTTAATTTTGATGCCAGCTATGATGATCTTTGGCACACGCGTCAGTTGCCATTACATTAATATTTCAAATTTATATTCACTCACAAGGTGGCGTAAATGTGGATATCTTTATTGTTTAACTCAGCGCAAAATGAAGTCTGTAGTTGTGCAACTAATGTCCATCTTGGGTTAGCTGGACCTTGGAATTTTAAAGGGCCCTGGGGAATTACGTCTCCACGGATGCCTTACCGAGGTCAGGAGTAGGAAATATTATGCTTGCAGCTGTCAAGCAGCGGTCTGATTTGAATTGAGCATGAAATGTGAAAGCCTGTTATTAATATTCTCAATAATCACGAGTTTTCGATTTCCTCATACTTTTTTTTTTTTTTTTTACAAAATAGATTTCACAGGGAGCATAGCGGCGAAAGTTCTCTCCCCTCCCGGGTCTCGAATCTTAAAGAACGTCTAAAGCCCCGTACACTGTGCATCATGTATCAGCCACGTGGTGCAGTAGTGGTGTTGAATAAAATTACTAGCGGCAAAACTGTACTGCAACACTGCTCACTTGTTCTCGCGCGATAGATATGGTGAAAATAAATGCCTGTATGGCAGATGAGGTTCTCCACAAGAGACGAATGGCGTCAGATTCTCAGTTTTCTTAAATGGCTAGAAAATAATAACATCCCACTACTCTGCACAGTGTGAAAGTCATAAAACGGCCGTGGTATAGGGTTTGTAACCCCTTCTTCTTCTTCTTCTTCTTCTTCTTTTAACGTGCTTTTTCCCCATTTTTGTATGGGGTAAGCACGATGCCTTCTTTTGAAGGACTTTTGATTTGGCTTTGGGGTAGACCGTAGTCTCGATCGGCTGCCCTGCCTGACATCGCTTAGACCCCGGTAGCGTATGTTACATGTATCATACCAGACCCAACGCTCTTTCTTCCCAGCAGCAGGAAGTTGTTGCGCGGGTAGGTCGAGAGTTCGAGACGTGTGAGATGTTTATGTTTTTAGAAGATGTTGTAGTGGCTTTGTTTTGTGTGTGTATTTAGTCTGTAACACCCATTTGCTTTTTAAGCAAACCTATCCGTTGATTACATACATAATCCCGGGATGTCTACACGGATAGCAAAGTGTCCGCCTCTCTGATCAGTCGGCTGCGGATTTGAACCCACGCCACAGACCTCTACGAAGTCCGAAGCTGCTCTGTAACCGACTGTGTCATCGAGGCTCCAGGGTTTGTAACCCCACATCGTGTATTTCTATGCATCTTCCTGGTTTAAATGTATATTAATGTGGTGCAGAAGATAAGGAATGTACGATAGCTGATGGGTTTAAGAAGGGAAGCTGCCTGGTTTGGCACTGAGTGAGACAGAGGTGAAAAAAAGGCATTTTGTGCGGGAATGGTAAGGATAAAGGGTCAGTGTGTTGAGGATAGCTGAAAGTGTACAGCTTGGGAAGTTGTACTGATTGTGGAATCAATGAAATTCTGGGCAGGGATTAAGTGTACATATGTGTTAGTATGAAGATTGTATGGGGTAAGATTGAGCCTGGCAAAAGGGAAAGTTCTGATAGAGGATGTGTGTGGGCCAGGATTGAAAGAGAATTAGAATACAAGAGTTTCTTGAAGAGTTTGAATCTGTGCATTGCAGGTTTTTAGAGCATGCCAGTGCACAAATAGGTATATGAGGAAGAGATGGCATATTGGGAAGGCAGAGCTCTTGAGGTACATGAGATAAGAGCCTGTAGAAATATGTTCGGAAAAGGAATTCATTAGAAAACGATTTTCAAGGAAAAATATTTACAAAATATACTTTTGAGAGAGAAAATGAGCTTCTTACTTTTTTTTTTTTTTTCAAGATAAAGTCAGTCGGCAGTGAGTGACTTTAGGTTTAGGAAGAGGGAACAAGAGTGGTGAAAAGAGGAAATGAGAAACTTAGTGGAAAAAGACATTGCAAGACAGATTGGAAGACTGTGCAGGAATACAGAAGGATAGGTCAGGTCCTCAGGAGGAAGGTGAGAGAAAGAAAGAGAAGCTTCATAAGGAAAACTAGAAGAAAGGGAGTAAGGACTTCAGTAGGAAAAATAACTTCCGAAAGAAAGTAAATGCAGATTAGGTTAATGAGCAAATGTATCTCAGAAAAAAAAAATGCAATTCAATAAAATGTGATTGAGCCATCGGCACTGGAGCTGAGCGGACTCCTACCACTCTGACTGCTAATGCATCACTGTGCAAACACTTGAAATGGCTCCGTCCCATCAACACGTTGGTGATGCGGCTTCATGTTGAAAAAGTGGTTTTTCAACACATCCATTCAACACTGCGCGCATCATGATGCATAGTGTGTACGGGGCTTAAATTACGAGGTTGCGAGTAGAACACGTCACTTCTCATGGACGATGAGACCTTTAATTCAAAGACTCGATAATAGCACTAAATTTTGTTGTGGGAAATCGTGTGCCAGTCAGCTCGTCCATTCCTCACAAGACTAAAGCTTCGTGTGTCCGTCATCTCGTCTACTCCTCACAAAACTAAGGCTTCGTGTGTCCGTCAACTCGTCTACTCCTCACAAAACTAAGGCTTCGTGTGTCCATCAACTCGTCCATTCCTCACAAGACTAAAGCTTCGTGTGTCCGTCAACTCGTCAATTCCTCACAAAACTAAGGCTTCGTGTGTCCATCAACTCGTCTATTCCTCACAAGACTAAAGCTTCGATGAAGGAAAAAATATAGATCTAAACTTAACTATATATATATATATATATATATATATATATATATATATATATATATATATATATATATATATATATATATATATATATATATATATATGTATGTGTGTGTGTATGTATGTATGAACAAAGTTTCAGCCACGAAGGAAAGTGAAACAGTGGAGATGCTAAATACTTTCGTTTTGTTACCAAGACATGGTCACAGCAACTTGGTAATAAGACGAAAGTACTCAGCACCTCCACTGTTTCGCTTTCCTTCGTGGCTGAAACTTTGTTCATATAATCATCACGTTTGTACCTTTTCGTGATTAATAAAACACACACACATACATACATACATATATATATATATATATATATATATATATATATATATATATATATATATATATATATATATATATATATATATATATATATAATTTTTATGGAGGGATCGTGTGTGTATTCCATGGTACAGTATATTTGTCAGAGGTCACGCGGACGGACCACGAGTTTATTAGATAACAAGACATTGAAAAACTCACGTCCAACTTGCAGCTTTTAAAAGACTTTATCCATCTATTTCCATAAAAAGTAACGAAGCTCCTCCTTTATACAGTCAAGCAAACATTGTCACCAGTGTCGTTCCAGCACGCGGTTAAATTCTCAGCACGAGAGAGAGAGACATTACAGAAACATGATAGATGCAAACGAAAGATTCGTTTAAAACGGAAGAAAAGACTGACCAGGGAAAAATCTTCAGGCTTTGGAAGGTTCTTCGCTCTTTCGCTTCTCTTCGCCCTCTCTCCGGTCACTGTCGCGGGCACACTGACTAACTATACACTTCCAGACTTCAAAAAAGGAGAACGACGGGCATGGAGGCACACTGACTACACTTCCAGACTTCAAAGAAGAACAGACGAGCATGGAATAATTCATTCTTTGCATAGGTGATCACCGAACATGGGCGAGGCTCGTTGGCAGGGAGTGTGGGGGTGGGGGGCGGGGATGGAGGGAGTCATCTGTCGCTATCGCTCCCTTCCCAGATTTGGGCAAGACGAATCGGTTATTTAGTTTAATTTTCTTTTTTGGGCTGGGGGGTCAAAGCAAATTTTGGCATATTGATACTGGGTCATTCCAACGTTTTCTATCTTTTATCTGTCAGAAAACGGCAGATTTTACCCTTTTTATTCTACCTCTGTCTCACTATTCCCGTAGGGGAGCAGTGCCGTCTGTGCACCTGACGCGGTGAACTTAGGTTCTTTGCGGCGTCCCTTCGGCTTCTAGCTGCGACCCCTTTCATTTTTTGTACTGTGCCTCCGTTCATATTCTCGCTCTTCTGTCTTACTTTTCACACTCTCCTGACAATTTGTTTTGTAGTGCAACTGCGAGGTTTCCCTCCCGTTACACCTTAAAAATCTATTTTTACTCTCAGTTTCCCTTTGAGCGCTGAATGACCTCATAGGTCCCAGCGATTGTCCTTTAGTTCAGATCTTATATTCCATTTTATATGTTACGATACTTTTTGTTTAAACGGAGAGAGAGAGAGAGAGAGAGAGAGAGAGAGAGAGAGAGAGAGAGAGAGAGCGTCATGCAGATTATCTCTGCTGAAGTCATTTTGAAGTCCAAACCGTTTTCAGTTGTCATTTCATAGATATGGAAGTCAACTTTTATTTTTTTTCTAAGCCGGCCATCTTGCATCCTGTTATTGCGACTGTAACGTCATGCAATGCTTCCTTTTATGGGCTGCTTACGCAAACAGGAGCCCTTGCTGACACAAGGCCACCGTAATCTTAAAAAAAAAAAAAATAAAAGTACATTGGAGCGTGGAAAGTGGATGGTGACTGCACAGAGGACGACATAACACTCTCAGACATGCATGAAGTACTTAATGACGTTGATGACTGTTACTGAATCTGTCTGTCTCTGTCTCTCTCTCTCTCTCTCTCACACACACACACAGTGACGCAGGTAAATCCCCCACACTCACACACACACAGTGACGCAGGTAAATCCCCGTTTGTTTCCGGGACGAGGAGTGATGCACATGAACAGCTGTTAGTCAGGGGTCACGTCTTAGAGAGAGAGAGAGTGAGATGGAAATACTGAAAAGTACACACACACACACATATATATACATAGCAGTATTTCCATCTCTCTCTCTCTCTCTCTCTCTCTCTCTCTCTCTCTCTCTCCGTACATTGGCTAATTTTTCAATCGTCCCTCCATGTTAAGCTCAGTATGGAATAAATTCTCAACACGAAGACCGAATTACTGGATGGCACGGCCAATCTAATGCCCCTCTGTAGCCATACCCCTGGGGAAAACAATAAATCGGACTAAGAAAGGAATAAGGAGTGGCGTCTCGATTTAAAAAAAAAAAAAAGAGAGAATTTCAAGGAAGCCAATTCCAGAAGTTATTACAGCTAAAATTCGGTTATTATTATTATTATTATTATTATTATTATTATTATTATTATTATTATTATTATTATTATTATTATCACAAGCCAAGATAGTTGAAATAGAAGAATGCTACAAGACCATAAGACCACGGGCCCTGAAATGAAATGAAATCATGGTCACATTTGATAAAACTATGTAAATGGAATGTATCTGGACGCTGCTCCCTTCGGCCTCCCTAGACTTTCTCATTTGCTTCCTCGTCTGATTTCAAGACTTTTGGGGCGGAAAATGTATTAATTAAAGAATGTAGGAAAAACGCGTTCCCTGTACCTTGCTAGAGCAAAGATAATCCAATCAGAAAAGTGAAGCAAGGTTTTGTCTGGTCAGTACATGGATAGGTGACCATCACAAAATGCCAGAGGGCGTCGATACGTAACTCACCTGAATTGGGGCTGCCACCCTCATCCTAGATGCTATAGTACCACATTTTGGAATCTAACTCTGCTAAGCAAAAAGGAATGTAAATTAGTGATATATATAATATATATAATACATACACACACACACACACACACACACACACATATATATATATGTATGTATATATATATATATATATATATATATATATATATATATTATAAATATTTATGTATCAGGATGAAACCCATGGGCATAAAATTTTAATCCAGGATGAAAATTCTATTTCACAAAACCAGGGGAAAATATTCTAAAGGCTTCCAAGATTTCTCTTACAGGAAAATAATTTCTTTTGGAACATTTTTTCTCCTCAGATGTAACACACACCTTGGTAAGTCGCTCACTCACACTTTAGTGTTTTTATATAACACAGTATTTTATCTATATCTATCTATAGTATATATATATATATATATATATATATATATATATATATATATATATATATATATATATATATATATATATATATATATAAAACACTGATGTGTTAGGTGAAAGTATGAGTGACTTACCAAGGTGTGTAAGTTACATCTGGAGGAGAAAAATGTTCCAAAGGAATGTATGAAAGAAATTATTTTTCCCTGTACAAGAGTAGAATGACAACCCTTTAGAATGGGTTTCAAAAATGGTTCTGGGAAGTTTTATGCCCGTGGGTTTCATCCTGGATTAAAATGTTTAAGAATGAATATGGTAGTCATACATAGATATCGATCATTCACATTTCTTTTTCGCCTAGCAGAGCTAGGTTCCAAAATGTGGTACTATAATATCTAGGATGAGGGTGGTAGCCCCAATTCAGGTGAGTTACGCATCGACGTCCTCTGGCATTTTGTGATGGTCACCCATCCATGTACTAACCAGACTAAACCTTGCTTCACTTTTCTGATTGGATTATCTTTGCTGTAGCAAGGTACGGGGCACACGTGTTTTTCCTGCATTCTTTAATATATTTTCCTCCCCAAAAGTCTTGAAATCAGACGAGGAAGCAAATGAGAAAATCTAGGGAGGCCGAAGGGAGCAGCGTCCAGATACACTCCATTTACATAGTTCTATCAAATGTGACCATGATTTCATTTCATTTCTCATTTTCCTTTCTTGTATTTTGCTGTATTCCCTACTGGGGTCCGTGGTCTTGTGGTCTTGTAGCTTGGCTCGTGATAATAATAATAATAATAATAATAATAATAATAATAATAATAATAATAATAATAATAATAGGGAAGAGACCTTCTCTGAGAGCAGTTGCATTAAAAATTATGGCTGTTTCTACGGCATTTAATTTATACAGTCTTCTCTATTCTCCTTATCTCTTTTTCACCAGCCTGTAGCTGGTAAATCAGGTTTCCCAAGGACATACGAAGATTTCTGTTTTCTTAAGGTTATTTCCTATGACGTTTCAAACGCGCTCTGGCCTTTATTTTCAAAGAGTGAATGAACTGGCATGCAGGTTACAAGGGTATATACTGTGGTGGTATAACCCTTGACGGGTTATACCACCACAGTAAACAAGAAACCTCACGAACCCGGGTCTGTCTTAATGGGTCCAGTGAGTGCCCGGACAAGTATAAAAAGTCCGTGGTTAAAGCCTTCGTCCGTCTCGCCCTCTCATACTGTTCCACGTGGAAAGGAACAGAAGAGATCGAAAAATCAGCACAAATACTCATTACTTCTCTAATCTCATGGTTGAACGACAAACCCGAGTCTCTGTAAATAACTGGCACCGGGAAAGCATGACGGACACCGAAAACAACCATAGTAAGTCCATAAAACTACATTACAGGAACGACATGCACCAAAAATATGCAGATGAGAATGCCCTCAGAAAAATAATAAATGAAAATGTGACCCCTACCGCAGAAGATGACAAAATTGTCCTGATAATATATTATAAAAATATGAAAACAAGCCAGTTATTGCTTAAAAACAACAACCCTGCGCCCTAGAAACGTCTTTGAAGGGAAGTAGTTTCATCTACGAATTTGCATTCCCGGTGGAAAGATGCCACCACTCTTATATCGGGATGACTACTATCGAACTCTCCAAGCGTCTCTCCTGTCACCTCCAAGAAGGGGCTATTTTTAATCATTACGCTCAAAAACATCAAGAAGGCCCGAAAGAGAAGAACTTGTAAAGAACACCAAAATCATAGACCAGGCAACGGACTGCCGACGCCTACGGCTTCTCGAAGCACTACGAAGGAGAGAGGGAGAGAGGAATAGAGAGAGGGAGAAAGTGACAATGAAAGAGAAAGAGGAGGTGTGATAAAAAGAGAAAGAGAGGAAGAAAGAAAAAGAAAGCCAGCACCGGACACAGAAGGCAGGTCACCTGAACGACGTATAATCCCGGATAACAGCCACTCCCAAATTCCAATAGCGATTAGGCCCAGAAGGCCTCGTCGCCTCCGGGACCGACTTCGTCACCAACTCGCGACCAACCAAAACGCAGCTGAATAACCGACCTGGCAACTGTGCACCCACTGCCCCACCCCCACTCGCTACACATACTCTTGTAACCTGCATGCCATTTCATGCACTCTTTGAAAATAAAGGCCAGAGCGCGTTTGAAACGTCAGGGGAAATAAACCTAAAACAGAAATCTTTGTATGTCTTTGGGAAACCCGATTTAGCAGCTACAGGATGATGAAAAAAAGATAAGAAGAAGAATAGAGGAGACTGTATAAATTAAATGCCGTGGAAACAGCTATAAGTTTTTTTAATAATAATAACCGAAATTTAGCTGTAACTTCTGGAACTGGCTCCTTTATTTAGGTTCTGTGACGACGTCTAAACTCGACAGATTTATGTACGCATGAAATGAAATGGTCTCACCTTTAGCTTTGCAAATCTTTTCGTTTAGTAACAATGAATTTCTTGCCTTTTTTTTTTTTCGGATGATGCAGTTTTAATCAGCAAATCACCACAAGGCTTACTAAGCTTGCTTAAAATAGATTAATAAGGATTGATAAGGTTAAATCTTTCAAATATTCAGGAACAGTGAATGATATCCAATGCAGGTTCTCTTGAGTTGGAATTTAGTGAAAGATTGAAAAATGCAATCAAACAATGGTCACGCTGATTAAGTTCAGGAAATCAAATAGACTTCAGTTACAGACGAAAGTTAAGATTCTTTGTGCTATTTTGCCGACATGATTCAAGATATGACAAAGAGACCATATTTAAAAGAATTCGGCGATTTGAAAATAAAGCTTTTAAGGGAGGGAAATTATGGAAGTTCCCTATGCAGATGAGGGGTCATGTCAAGATTAGCGAACTCAACATCTCCATGTCAAGAACAGCGAACCCAATGATCCCCATGTGGAGAATGGCCAACACTTTCCTGTCCGAACTCCAATTCCACATGAGGGCTAGTACTAAACACGGTGAAACATTGCTTCATCTACACTGTTTCGCCGTGTTTAGTATTAGCTCCTGGGGGGGGGTGTCAAATGTATTTTGTCTTGTTTAGTACTAGCCCTTGGGGGGGATCAAATGTCTGGTACCGAAGTGTTCATGTCTAGAACAGCGAACCCGATTATTCCAATGTAAAGAAAAACGAACCAAATAATCTTGTAAAGAATAGCTAACCCTGCTGTGAGTGGGTTCGCTGATCCTGACATGATCCTAGATGAGATTATGAAAAATAATAGGCGATAGCGTCAGCTAGGTTCCTTTGGGCACCAGAAGGTTAATTCTCAGGACGGGTCCTCCGCGGAGATATTGTTTATTATTGAAATTAATTTTTTAACTGAACAATATAGAAAATGCTGTATAAGATTAACTTAAAATCATAAACAAAAGACGGTAAATTTCTCAATTTATCACACCTATACTATATCATATACACCCTTTTCTACATTCGGTCAAAATATTTCGTCAATAAACACTATCTCCGAGCGGAGCTCTTGGTGAATGTCCAGAAGAACTCCGCATGCATAAAGTACCAAAATTAAAAGTAAAATGTAATATTTTTCATATTTAAAGCGTTTTAGACCACTTCTTATGATGAGGAAACCCACAATATTTTGCCATATTAGCTATGGAGGGGGTTGGGGACAGGTATTGTCTAACCTTATGTCAAAAATCGAAAATCATTCGATGGGGAACTAGTTTTCTGAGAACATTACACTCTTCCTGAGAAACATTACAGTAAAAAACCTCATTTTTTCGAACCAACTCCCTACTGGATGTAAACAAAATAGAAAATTTTCGAGGATCGATTAGATAATCATTAATATCTCGGATATGGTGAATCCTCAAAAGTGTTCAGAGACAAAGTTTTATTATTTTATATTGTGAAAATTATAGTGTGACCTATTTTCTTATATTTCAAAAGCTCTTTCCCACCAGAAGAGTTGGAAGACCCAAAACCACTTGAGTGAGAACTATGAGAAAGGAGGGCAGAAATGAATGGAGATTTGTGGAAACGTAAGGACAATGACTAAATGCTATTGTTACCCATATGAAATTCAGACGTTTTCTTTTTCATAAGGTATAACGAAAATGGAATTTTATCTATGGGTAACTCATATTCTGTGATAGTTTGCTACAGTATTACAGATAACAGTGCACTCCAGTGGCGTTATTTCAGATTTTCCTTAAGGGGCCAAAGATTTAGAACTTATGGTAAGGGTGGGGTGGCGAGCGAAGCGAGGCCTATCGGCAGATAAATTTTTCGAAAATTGTGCGTGTTCTGAAGCCACATAGGAGCAGTATTGAGTTAATAAAGCGGCCAACGGGTGTGTAAGAGCCCCGACGCTGTCTCTTCCAAACACGTGTGTGTTCGTGTGTTCGTCGATCGTCATCATCAGGTCGACAGGACAAAACAGGAGCGTCTCGTTTTCTTTCTCTACAGGAACGCGATTTCAACCATACAATATTTCCGTCTGTTTCTCCCCTAAGCATTGTTGTCTTAACGTATGTACAATCACCACTACTTATGACGCAAGCATTCTAATCATGTACTCATAATGTTATCTTCTGTATCAAACTGTGTGTATGTTTCTGTTTGTGAAGACGCCAAAGGTCTCTCCATTTCACATTTATTATGCTATTGCATTGTATCCATTAATGTGTCTTGAATCTCATGCAATTGGCCATATGTAGAATACCCTTCCACTGATGTATGTTTCATCACCATATGTTAATCATGTCTCTTGATATCGCCATCTGTTTGTCTGCCGACAAACACAGATATCTGAACCTTTATGTCCGTTTTACCTGTCTGTGTGTAGATACATTACCGCTCGCACGCGTCAATAACATCTTCAAGATTCTGTACATCTCTCAGTTAAACCAGTTAACAAGCCATTATGTCGCTCATTCCCCAGTCCTTACAGGTGTTGTTTTTATTATGACGCCCCTGCGAGTACAGAGTGAAGGGTCAGTGCTACTGTAGGCATAGTAGGGATTTCAGAGGGAATACGACCTAACAAGACTTACCTTATCCTAACATTACCTCGGACGCCGTACCCTACCCTGGCCGTAGGTGGCTTACCCCTCCACCCCTAGGGAGTCGGTCGTGACCCCTCACTCTGAGTTCTACCCGTTCATTATTACGAAGGTACTTTACCTGAAGCCAAGTTGCGTCTGTATGTAGGAAACTTGACGTAATTATGGGTGAAAAACTTGCGAAAATTAGAGTTATAACACGTTCGCGATACTGATGCCATTTGGTCAGCCAAGTTAATCAACGTTGGTTTTGGTTAGTTCGTGGATTGGTGGCCACCGAGAGATGCCAGGGTGTGGTGATGGCATCCTCATCCCAAAATACTTGCTGAAAATTGGAAAAAGAAGGAAGAAGGGCTAGGCCCAGAATCGAAGGAAGCTCCAGACATCTTCGCTTCTTCAAGAAAGGAAGGTTACAAGGGACCTGACGGGGTGTTAGTTGGATCATTGAGCATATATGAAAGGTCCAAACTTGAAGAAGTTGGACAGTTAACAATAGGTGGGAAGAGACTGAAGAATACGTCGTAAATAGTTCCTCATGTGGGCTACCATCCTTTTTCAAGTGGCAATGGGTCATATTGTGAAGGCCATTTGGATGAAGAAAGAATGAATTTACTTGCAAAGGGGATGCCTTAAGAGACTCATTTCAAATCAAGATATCCATTTAGGGAAAACAATAGACTTCAAAAAGGAAACGTTTTTTATGAGAGACGGAGAAACTTCAGAATTGGGAAGGTTTTTTCCATAAGAGAAAGGAGAAACTTCAGAATTGGTAAGGTTTTTTCCATAAGAGAAAGGAGAAACTTCAGAATTGGGAAGATTTTTCCATAAGAGAAAGGAGAAACTTCAGAATTGGGAAGATTTTTTCCATAAGAGAAAGGAGAAACTTCAGAATTTGGAAGGTTTCTTCCATAAGAGAAAGGAGAAACTTCAGAATTGGGAAGAATTATTCAATAAGAGAAAGGAGAAACTTCAGAATTGGCAAAGTTTTTTTCCATAAGAGAAAGGAGAAACTTCAGAATTCGGAAGATTTTTTCCATAAGAGAAAAGAGAAACTTCAGAATTGAGAAGATTTTTTCCATAAGAGAAAGGAGAAGCTTCAGAATTGGGAAGATTTTTTCCATATGAGAAAGGAGAAACTTCAGAACTGAGAAGATTCTTTCCATAAGAGAAAGGAGAATCTTCAGAATTTGGAAGGTTTCTTCCATAAGAGAAAGGAGAAACTTCAGAATCTGGAAGATTTTTTCCCATAAGAGAAAGGAGAAGCTTCAGAATTGGAAAGTTTTTTTTCCATAAGAGAAAGGAGGAACTTCAGAATTGGGAAGGTTTTTTCCATAAGAGAAAGGAAACTTCAGAATTGAGAAGGTTTTTTTCCATGGGAGAAAGGAGAAACTTCAGAATTGGGAAGATTTTTTCCATAAGAGAAAGAAGAAACTTCAGAATTGGGAATGTTTTTTCCATATGAATAAGGAGAAACTTCAGAATTGGGAAGATTTTTTTCATAACATAAATGAGAATCTTCAGAGTTGGGAAGATTTTTTGCATAATAGAATGGAGAAACTTCAGAATTGGGAAGAATTTTTCCATAAGAGAAAGGAGAAACTTCAGAATCTGGAAGATTTTTTTTCCATAAGAGAAAGGAGAAACTTCGTAATTAGGAGGGTTTTTACTTAAGAGAAATGAGAAACTTCAGAATTGGGAAGATTTTTTCCATAAGAGAAAGGAGAAACTTCAGAATTGGGAAGATTTTTTCCATAAGAGACAGGAAAAACTTCAGAATTGGGAAGATTTTTTTCATAAGAGAAAGGAGAAACTTCGGAATTGGGAAGGTTTTTTTTCCATAAGAGAAAGGAGAAACTTCAGAATTGGGAAGATTTTTTTTCGTGAGATCCTTCAACACGGAAACTTTTCATGAGACAAGAGAAACTTCATCACTGTGAATATTATCCATGAGAGAAAGGAGAAACTTCAGAGCGGAAGATTTTTTTTCGTGAGACAGAAGAGACTTCAACACACGGAAGATTTTTTTTCGTAAGAGACGAGATAATCCAACATTGGAAAGAGAGAGAGAGAGAGGGTAAAACTCTTGATGCTAAGAAAGTTTTTCTTACAGAGAAACGAGACTCCAACACTTGGAAGGTTTTCCTTAAGGAGGGATAAGAGCGACTTTAAGCCTAAGATTTCCTAGAAGTAGAGAAAGACTTCAATTCTTGAAAGATTCTCGGTGAAGAGAGATAAAAGAGAGGCAGAAGCGACTTCAACACTGGCGAGAATTTCCTTGAAGAGAGACCGGCCTCTCATAGCGAAGTCAGAGAGTTGTTCCCTCTATCTTGGAAAATTCCGCCATTTGAGGGGAGCCTATGCTTTACGTTTCTCATTCAAATCCCGTCATATTTTTTCCACTCCGGGTCATCGCTGCCTGTGAGCCTATTCGTTGAACTCTTAAGTTAAAAAGAAAAAGACACGTCTTAGCTATTTTTCATGGAATGGCAACTAATCACCAGATGTTCCCAAGAGCAATAAACAGCCTCATCGTCCATACACAGTACATTTAAATAATGTCTTCAGTTGCCATGTTACGAATTCATGAGAAAACCGAAAACGCCAGTTAGGTGAATGGGACGGGGCATTTTGACGTACTTCACAGTGGTAATAAATAAAATATGTTGTGGAAACTGATATGATAGAAACAAAATGTTTCATAAAACTATATTAAAAGCAACATGAAAACGAAAATCTGAATGGTTTGTCATGTTGTGTTCGATGTCAAGTTGATATGCCATTCATGCTGAAATGAAAACTTGAGTAATGCTTATCTTATGAGAAAAGGAAGTGAAACTGCAAGCCAGAATTTCTTTTCAAAGCACAAAAGTGAAGAATGTGTAAATATTTCGTAAGATATAAATTTTAATTCACATTACTGCCATGAAAGCAGGTGATTAATCGAGAATCGAATTTTTGGCGGGAAATCTTGACTTGATCACATCGTATGATCCATGCCAAGACCCTCAGTTGACACTGATCAGTTCCAGGAGGAGGTTCTACCTCTCGCATCATGGATTCTAGGTCAGTATTCTCCCATAGTTCGTAAATTATTTAGGTCCTCCTTTACCGAAAGCAATTCAGGTCTCAGTTAATGCAACTCTGCATGCAGATTGAAATTAGGAGGTGTGAAACGGCCATGGCAACAGGACATAGGCCTAGTATGGCGTGCAATGTTCGGGAGATGGTTTGGTTACAAAAATGAATTCATTAATATTTTTTGCAATGGACATTTATCCAAGAACTTGCAGTTTATATGTGCAATAAACCAAGCCTAGGATAAACAGCTAGACTATCCTGTAGCTGTAAGGGTTAGCCCGGGCTGTATAGGCCTAGTCAGATTTGGGGGGAAAGGGCAAAGTTACCTTTAGATGTCTACAAACTTCAAAGCTATAAGTCGTATCGTTAACTAATTAACAAGGGCTAGTCTGTTAATAAATTCCTTGTAGAAATTATTTCTCATCGATAGGCCTACTGCTATGCTAGATCAGTGTATGCCCTCTCTCTCTCTCTCTCTCTCTCTCTCTCTCTCTCTCTCTCTCTCTCTCTCTCTCTCTCTCTGTCCACACACACACGCATATTATTTAATTGAAAATGGCTAGTCTTAATAACCTCCTGGTATACCCACTGACAGGCACTCCGGTATGCTAACCATCCTTTATAACGTAAACCAGTGTATGCTCTCTCTCTCTCTCTCTCTCTCTCTCTCTCTCTCTCTCTCTCTCTCTCTCTCTCTCTCTCTCTAGCGCCTACAATATGTGTTGAAGGCTTCGTCTTCGTCATAGCTTGTCACGAGCTAGGGGAAATAATAATTACGGAGCAAGATGAGAGGCAGAATGTACTTGTTGCAACGGATCATTTAAATGGTTAGAATTTGCGTCAGAGTTAAATGTTGCTAGGAAGACCATATAACTTCACCACGTTTCAGCTGGCAGTTAGCCAGCCAGAGTTCCGGCCGTTGTCATTTTGCAAAAGCATTAGGTACTACATGCTCTACTTTCCTGCAGAATGCTAGCCTCATACGAAGTGTTTACCGTTTTCACATAGTTTAAGATTTATTATTTTGAATATTCCTAATCTGGGAGGATTTTGATTACGATTCCATGGCATTCCTTAAGCAGAATCCGAATGTTGATGAGATTAGAGCTTAGTTCTAACGAGGGAAACCATTTGCTTGGTTTTAGGATTTACGTTACTCCATAAACACCTGTGGGAATAGTAGCCTTATGAAATAAGTGCAATAGTAAACTAAAGTACGAATGTTACACACACACACACACACATATACACACATATATATATATATATATATATATATATATATATATATATATATATATATATATAAGAAAATATGTGTATGTATATTAGAATTTATTTCATTCAAGAGTCAGCAATTCAAGTACGAATGTGGCAGTGACCATTGCGTTTTTCTCTATAGCCACCCTCTGTTATGGAAGGCAGACAAATTATATATATTACCATTTTTAGCTTAGCAGACGAGAGTATCAACTTTATATCTTGTAC
This sequence comes from Macrobrachium rosenbergii, assembly GCF_040412425.1. Taxonomy (NCBI): domain Eukaryota; kingdom Metazoa; phylum Arthropoda; class Malacostraca; order Decapoda; family Palaemonidae; genus Macrobrachium; species Macrobrachium rosenbergii. The sequence goes on along the minus strand of NC_089761.1, from coordinate 39,831,126 downwards.
GCTCTAGGATTTTCAATTTTTTTTTTTTTTTTTGTATTAACGTTACTGGCTATTTATTAGGAGTTTATGGTTTCCACACTTACGTCCTCATTTTATTACGTCGGCAGATTAGCAGTTAGTCTTCAGCTTATAGCATGGCATCATTCTCTCCAAGATCGTTTGAGTGCGGGCTCAAACGATTGCTGTACATCGGAGTCAGTTCCGATTCACGACCAGTGTTACATCGGTAGCCTTATTAATTTTCATTCTAATATCGCATTCGGTGTTTTGTTGGTCAAGCAACTTAGCCAGCTTCAACGGAGAGAGGACAAGGGTGAAGGTTGATAACCGAGATCGTTATCTGAAAAACCCGATGTCTCTGTTGTTTGTCCCAAGCCGTGAATTGTTCGATTTCGGAGAGTTATTAAAGACAGGGTTGAGAGGGGCACAGGGCTGACAGAATTCCAAAATAATTTGCTGAGATTCGGAAGTGAACATTGAGGAGGCCTCTAAAGGATATATATATATTATGTATATTATATTTATACATACATATATATATATATATATATATATATATATATATATATATATATATATATATATATATATATATATATATATATATATCAATATATAAAGTGGCGCCATTCTTGGAGACTTCCCAATTTTCCTTCAGACTTGCAGGCAAGTTCAGAGTATATAAGAAAATAGTCTCCGTAGATGTTGCAATCGGCTTCAATAGAATTGAAAATAAAAAATATGCTTAGATAGGGTATATATATATATGTGTGCATACCTTTTCCCCTTTGAAATAGTAGCTTTCAAAGGTATATATCAGCCTTTTGTTTAGGTATATCTTCTTGGAATGAGATTGCTAGCCACATGCCCTCTTTGCCTTTGTTGCAACTTACATGGTTAACTAACTACCAGGTACATAATTCCTTTGGTCAATAGAGACGCATATTTGGTTTTAATAGACTTAACCTTGATCGGAAATCAAGCACTGTTCTTGTTGCGCGCGCGCGAGCGTGTGTGTAACCCGATTTTCGTAAAGTAAGTTCTGACACTAATAAAAACATTTTACGTAATGTCTGTCTCCTTTGAAGGTATTTTAAGAATCCAAACCGAATTATTAAACAACCTCAGCACCCCAACTCTCTCTCTTTCTCTCTAACACACACCACACCAGATAATAATCATGAGCATCCTTCTTGGTCTCTAACATACGCGAACGTTTATGTGGTTGCATTTCCCAATTTTAAGATGGTGATTAAGTGCTCGTGTAATTGCGCATGCCTCTCTCTTCGAAAATAGAACGTTTCTCAGTTCTTAACAAGTGCAGTCCGCTTCCATATTTTCCCAGTATTTAAAGCAAGAATGTGTCGGCCTATCTAGTTTGGAACTATTAAACAGACAAATCATTTTTCCAGGAACTATCCCAGACAGTCAAGCTTCAGGTTTTCAACCAACCCCAGCCATGGATTTTCGAGAAACCAGAGGACGCCTCCAGCCCGTCGCAGGCTTCAGTTTTCTAGCCCACCCTCTTCAACAGGTAGAGGGAGTGGCAACTACAACAGGAAGGACGGAGCAAAGCAGCGCACCTACTCGACTGTCCACCTGCGATACAAGACAGAGCTTTGCAGAGCCTTTGAAGAGAACGGGGTGTGTCGGTGAGTGTTTCTTTGCCAGTTCTCTGCTGATTTGGATGCTTAAGCGCATGAGCAATGTGGATTCATTTACTATATGAACTGTTATCAAATGGATTATTTTATTAATGATCTATGAACTACAGTTTGTTTCTACAGGAACACAAGCTATTGCCTTTTACAATAGGAGTATTGTTCATTGCGAGCTGAGCTGGCTCAGTCATTGGACTTGGTAACAAGGTAGTTAACTGGTGGCTAAGGGGGTTGAGTAAGGGGAATACTCCTCACTCCTCTACTGACATTAGCCACTTTTTCTGTGGCCATCAAGGTCCAGGGAATCCTCCAGTTCTTCCAATAACGGACTTTCCGGTAGATGTTTTGATGTCTCCCGTTCTAGACAAGCTTCAATGTGGAAGATGAGCAAGGCACCGTTGTCATCTTTGAGCATGTCTGGTCTCCTAACTCTCTCAGGACTTACTTCTTCCACATAGTAGGAGGAAACAGAGCAAGTCTAATGCCTCTGTAAGAAGTGCGTGAGGACTCATCTTGCACGATGTTCCTCATTGTAGGTGAGTGGAGGTGGTAGACCGCAGTGTGTTCCCAAGTAGGGGGTTAGTGAACCCATTTCACTAATTCCTCACTAAAGGAAGAGTTTAGTGACCTAAAAACTTCTCGCATGTGTATTGGCTCTTTTTCCTTTGCCTTTCTAGGCAAACATGGTTGGGTTAACACAAATTAATGCCTCCTCCCTTCAGTTTTCTGTCAGTTATCAGACTGAATAGATGTTGGGCTGTTGGTGGTGTACTGTGAGTGCTGAGAGGATCAGTCCATATGCAGTCATGTTACCCTCAGACTGGGACGGTCTTATACACGATATCACCTTCTATCACCCTCTTGAGCGACCTTTTATTACCTTACGCTCTTTCCAGTAATAAGGTAGCTGTTGTATCCTCTCTGCCGTCATGTCGACTTTATTGTGTACCGACATGTGGAACATTTGCACTATGATTCTTAGTGATTACACGCACAAGACATTCTGTTCCGTTCACTAGGAATTTCAAGCAAGCACATGCAGAAATGTGTGCTTTAGTAAGTTCAGTTTCAACCAATCCAGTGAAAGTATATAGATTTTCTACTGTACCACGATTTCAGGAGGTTCCGTGTTAGGCTAACCCAAATTGTTATCGTGAGAGGTCTCTAATAATTTTTTAGCAATCAGCACTGACCGCCATTTGTTTATGTTCACTCTTAAAGATACTTTGGGCTGATGATGTGTCACAAGGATGTTGTCTCATTTCATTACCCCTGCAGCACTGTTGGAACACAGATCACTGGGCTCTTGGTGAGCCTAATGATCATGAAGTAACTATCATCGTGCTTATTGAATGGAGCTCTTGAAAATTCACTAAGGAGTTAAAACAGTAGTTCTGACTGATGTGGTTACATTCTGTTTGTGTTGTTTTGGATGAGGTTTGCTATCCAGACTGCAGATTGGTGGAGTCCTGTTATCCAGCAGTGAAGCAGATAACTGCCTTACAACTCTGCAGGATGCCTTAGTGGCATCAATCACAGCTCCCTCTACATTGGTTCTTGCATGAAGGGGAAGTAAGACTTGAACCAGTGGTAGGAAGAAATTGCAGACTTTCCTTTCCTCCCCATCATCGCAGTTGAACTCGAATTCTTTCTCTCTTTCCTGAAGGGAAAGGACTCACTTCATCTGCAATTTCAGTGTTCAGGGTACACTAGGTCTGCCTAGGCAGACTAATATCTTGCCTGGGAGATGAATACAGTGACTGGACTCTCTTCTTTCTTTCCGTTCTAGATCAGCATCTAGGCTAAAGTATAAGCTGGTTGGGCTAGACTCAGATGCCTTCACTTTGAGCTCCCAATCCTATCTTAATGTCTAAGATGTGTCTCCCTCTGCTCTCCCTTTGAACAAGGTGGGGGGCATAGGCAGAGCTACTTGTGGGACTAAGTTTGGGTTTGACCAGGAGTAAGTGCCTTCCGTCTCGAATTCCCTTACAGGGGATATTATGGTTCTCTGATGTTTTTACCTTACCAGTGTACTCTTGTAATTCAGGGTACTCTGGTTCAGGGCTCTATTGCTCTGGTCAACTATTTCAACAAACTAGTAGGTTACAGGTCATGAAATCCCTTGATTGCATGTGCAACCAAGAGCCTGACATTTCTGCAGGCATTCAACTCCAGTCAGTTGACAGGGAAAACTTCCCACATAATGGTTAAGTCTCTGATTATAAAAGGCAATGGTTTGTGTTCCTGTAGGAACAAATAAATTTTTAAAAGTAATCTGTATTTTCTTAGGCATATATTTAAACCCCTGCAGGTGCCCCACTTGGTTCCTACAACCAAAGAGAAAGTGGCTAGCTTCAGTAGGCAAGTGTGGGGTGTTCCCCCACTCACCCCCCTTAACAACCAGTTAACTACCTCGTTACCAAGTTCAATGATCGATCCAGCTCATACTGGAAGATACTGTTATAAAATGATGTGGTTTGTATAGCTGGAAAATGTAAATCACCTTAAAAAATTTTGGTTTATTTTAAGCAACACATGAGATGTTAGAATGTAGGAATGTGTAAAGTCACCAACTCGGCGCCAGGATAGTGTTTCGGCGGCGCCATTAATTAAGTCTCCGCTGAGCTTGTTTTCTTTGGTGACTTCCCGTTTTCTTCAAGCTCAATTAGTCACGCCTAAAACGTGCCAGGTCACGCATTTTAATCATTTTTACTTTATGGTATTTATACGAATGTCACACATTGTGTATCACATGTTTCTTCATTCACAGGCATCAAGACTGTATCTATATTGTAGCTCTGTATGTTTTGTATTGAAAATTTGTACTCGTTTGCATATTATTGTTTATTGTTTCGACCTCAGGTCAACAGTCAATTCCATTGTCTCTCAGTTCGGCGTCAGTCGGCCGCAAAATATAACTGCCTGGATCTGTAATAAAGTGGCAGTAACTTTTACCTGCTCGTTTCTTTGACACCTTACAAATGTTTCAAGTTAAGACGATTGAAGTCTTGAATAATTTGCCAATTATTTATTTGATATTAAATAATCCAGTCAACTTAAGCATTCATAACTATTTTCTTGCTTGACAGTTTTGAAAGCGATTGCACCTTCGCCCATGGATTTGAAGAGTTGCGAGCTGTCTCGCGGCATCCAAAATACAAAACAGAGCTCTGTCGAACGTTCCATGGATATGGGTTCTGCCTCTATGGCATCCGGTGCCACTTCGTACACAGCCTGGATGAACTCGGTGGTTTGTCTCCTACTGATGAGTATCTGATCCGCAAACACCAGATGGAAATGCTCTCCAGCATAGCCCGGACAGAAACAGACACCAGGCCAGCTATCAACCGAGTTTTACTCACAAATCTTCAACAGCTCTATGATGCACAGAAGCGAGCTGGAAGCCAGCCTCTACCTCATCACCTCCACCAGTTGTTGAATAAGAACCTTCCCACAGCCAGCAGTGCAGCTATGTTGCTGATGAACCAGCAGCAAGTTTCCCCAGATCCTGCAGTGGCAGTTGCTGACTTTCTGCGGCAGCTCAACCAGATGTCTGTGGCTGAGTCGCCCTGTTCAAAAAATGAAACCCTCAGCTGCAACCCTGACATCAGCCCCGATCGCCTGACAGAAGCCAGTCTGTCAGGAAGTATGGACACTAGCTTCCACAAGGGATTAGACAGTAGTGGTATGTCCAACTCCAGTGTTTTTGATTCGCCTCCTAAGGAGTGCCTCTGGGGCAAGGAGCACAAGCCCTCCTTCCAACATGAAGGGAATGGTGGCAAGCCGCCTTTGAATTGCCAGCATGGCTCTCGGGAAGAAAGAGCTGCAGTCCTTGCAACTGCTGTGGCTGAGGCTGCTATTGCATTTTCAAACTAATGTCGCAAGTTTTTGACCAGAACAAAAATACAGTACAACATATGCAGTTCGTTTTTTCAACTGACTGTAATTATGGTTTACTTTATACTTAGGTGAATATGTCAACACAAACTTTGAATCTCTATTGGAATGCAATATTACATTTTTGAGTGCATATATATATATATATATATATATATATATATATATATATATATATATATATATATATATATATATATATATATATGTATGTATAAACGGGAATTGTGTTTGCCTTGTTTGCCAGAGGTGTTGCAACGTATTCCCCATTATTTATTTTCAATCAAAGTTAGAGCTTTTTTCAGGGTTTTAGAGGTTTATATGAAATTTGAATTAAGTATTGCTAGTATGAGTTTAGTTGAGAAATTATTGATTGTCAAATGTAAAGTTTTCTGCCAATTGATTAAAGGTAAATGTTAAAAGTAAATGATAAGAATTATATTAGATAACTGGATATATTTGCACTAAGGCTGATACTAATATTTTGAATATGTAACACATCTAATACAGAAACTATTGGTTAAACTATGGTATGTTTAGCAAATAGCATTTGCTTGACAAAGGGAATGTGTAATTAATGTATACTTAGGAGTATTATAATGCATGAATATTTATTGATGACACTCTGGGCGACTTTTTTTTGTTTGTTTTACAATGATTTTACTTTTGACAGATTTTTAAACTTCTTATTTTCTACTAGGAACTTTACTTTTTTTTGTTGACATGCAAATAACATTTTATGTTGACATGCAAATACTTTATTTTGATCTTTTAAGTTGTTCACTGATGTAATTAGGATGTCAGGCTTCTATATCAAAACATTTAGAAGTGAACAGGTGTACAGAAAATGTAAGTAATACGTTTTCATAAAACGAGAAGATTTTCCACGTTTGGAGATGTGCAATAACGCGATTTCACTTTGGTCAGTTATTTGGAAATGAAAACTTATAGTTCGTTCAGATAGCCCACTATTGTAAATCCAGCCAATTTTTTATAATTCTCGTGTGCCACGCATTCGATGCCGAGTTGATTTCGCGAATTATCAAGTTTATAAGTTTATGATCAAAATTTTCCAAGTAAATGTATTGCAGACCCATATTTTTTTTTATCATTATGGTAGCTCATCGAATGGTTTGCATGTCCAGTGCGTGATGTAGACAAATAAATTTAGTGGGACCAATATATGTTTTTCACTCTGTGCTGAAGATGTCATACTTGTGTTAAGTTTCATTTTCACAAGCTTTGAAAAAGGCTTAGGTACCAAATATGCTTTTAGAACTCAAGATACTGAAGTCGTCTAAAATTCAAGTAACATTAAAGTTCCTGCCAACGTTTGTATACCAAATGGAATTGGTGTTTCCCTTCTTGTTAACAATTATTTTTTATTCTCCTTCTTAATGAATGACACATTTTTGTCATTCAAGACGGCTGACAAGAAACACGGTCTAATGGAGGTGAGGCATTACTGTAAGTACTGTAGATATTTATCTGTCCATGTGTACTACCCTACACACAATGTCCATTTATATTTATTTTAATTGGGTTCTGTTGTTACTGTCATTTATTTGGTATATTTCCAAACGATTAGGTATAGTAAATGATGTGTTTGTACATTTCATTGTGCTAAATAACACTTGAAAGATGCCACTAACGTCATCATTCTCGTCACAGTTTACAAACAGCAATTAATAACATCATGGAGAAATTACGCGGGCCTTCAGTTAATGATCGTTCGATGCTCATAAGGAATATTCAGAAAATTTCTGGAGGACCCTTTGTAGGTGCTGCCTATAATGCAAAAGAAAAATAGTTTCGAGCTATGTCATTTCAATTTAGACATGGGGTGCTTATGAAAGTAAATAAGGTGGATACTATCTGTATAGGCTACAGCTCGACTGGACTATAATTAGTTGTATATTTCTCTGGAATCTCATATAACCACAGTGAATAGAGCTCAGGCAGTTTTATAAGGGACAGCCCTGCAGGGTGGTTGCCATCTAATGCTCTTGCTGCAATATTGCACCGAAGAAACTTCAAATTGTTTAATAGAATGCATTTAATTGCATATGAAACTTTTGGCCGTTGTAATATCAGAAATAGTAGCTTGACTATGATAGTATTCAATGTACTTTTTAAAAAATTATGATAGGGTATACAAATATGTTGACAAAATGCAACCAGGATCACTTCAACTGAATTTTCAGTGACATCGTTTGCAAAATCAGAAAATTAGCATGAGATTTCTTACATTTTCAAAATTTAACGCCTGTATCATTTTTGTTGTGGAAGCATCCGCCTCCTACCAAGAGAATTCGGTGGTAATATTAGCGAAAATGTTTTTTTCCCCAAAACAAATAGAAATTGATTTGTTTACCCTTGGTGATGCGTCACAAATACCCGAATTTTAGAAAGCGTTTTGCAGTCTTTACGCAGGTATAAAAAACGAATGTCTTATTTTATCTTTTTAATCTTTTATTAAAGAAACGTGTATGTTTTAAACTAATTACACGAATGCCTCAATTCCTTCTGTATTATCTTTCAGTAGCTAGACCTGCCGCAGTTGAAGTGAAGGTACTGGTGGCACTTTCTTCTTGCTTATAGTTGCGCGCATTTAGGAAAGCAAGTCCAATTTCCCATTTATTTAGCAGATGGTTAGTTGACTGTGGTGGGTCGAAACCAGGCCAGAGAAGAACTTGGATCTACATCATCATCATAAAGGATTTTTTGAGAACCGGCAGACTGACACTTGGAGTCATCCCATTGAAAAAGTCAGTTGAACATTGTAAAATTCCTTGGATATCTGAAGTAAGTTCCAGAGTCCTACAGTGTCGTTAATCCTGAAAATTACTGAATAAAGAAATTATAATCGGTAGATGGACATAAAGTGAAGAGTTCCATATCTATATAAACACTTGGCAACCGAAGTGGGTCGGGTAGGACCCGGGGCCACAGTTGCGCAGTCGAAGCCTCAATCTTGTAACGGAACGGTGAACTGGGTCGACGTCGTTGTGTGCCAATGTATCATTAGCTCAGTGATTATCAGAATTATTCCTTATATTCTTTTCATGCCATATTTTGGAGACTTGAGATGCATTTACGGTAACGAGACCTGGACGGCGTGGGTCCCGAAGTAAGGTTCGGCCAACTAAAAACTCCAAGGTGAGTGTTAACGGACTTCTTTGTAGGCTAAGTGTTGGTAACAGCCGATTTTAAAATGAGGCAACTAAAGCTACTATAGATAAGGTACCAGGGAAAGAAAAGAAAGATAAGGTAGGTCCAGTTAAACAGACGGACTCTGGAGTTTAGGACACAGCCGCCTAACAGACCGGACCGCACCAACTATTAGGCATCTGGTTCGACATGTTTGGTTTCCCCTTCAGAGTTACCGCGACACCAAACGCCTGCAGAAACCTTTCATGACTTCACGATGTCCAGGCATTAGTACCACCATGACGAGGAGGAGTGCGATGCCCCTCAGGGCATTGATGGAACTGGGTATGTACCACAAGTAGCTGTACCACGAATCCGAAGGTTCATCAGATTCTATCAGGAAACTGGCGAATTCGAATATCCAGGTGACACCAGACCACGTGATGAGTTTTAAGTATTTTGTCCACCTGTGAAGGAGGAAAATATGTGACGAAATAAATATAGAATGGAAGAGAGAGAGGTGAATGAAGATAGGATATAACTTTATGTACGTGTGTACAAGGGCAGGTAAACATACTTGCTCTCTTTTGCGCCGATTCCCAGGTACTCGTTGTCAAACTGGAGAGATGTCTGTTTGCTAGGCCTATTTCCCGCCTCTGTCTTATCTTTTTCTGTCTCATCAGCAGCTATAAATAAAAGAAAGAAGGGAAAGACGTGAAAATATAGGTAGCATTTTCCTGTTAATAGCACAAAAAAGTAATCAGAAAGTTAAGAAAATATATACATAACTGAACCCCACAAAGATAATACAGTATCGTGACTGGAGTAGAGGAAGACATTGTTTTTCATTTCTGAAGTAGGATTCGAGGTTTTTAATGGGAAAGTTTTCAACAAGGCCTATTCTGTTGGCCTTAGTTTTCAGTAAACATTAGGAAGTCGGAGTCTATTGCACGTTGGCCGTGGTATTTAACAGACTGCGTCTATCCTTGGTCGTTATAGTCGACGGGGACATATGTGGTTTTTTCCCTGAAGGGAAGTAGTGCTGTCAGTGCACCTCACGGGGTGCACTGCAGGCATTGCTAAAGGTTCTTTGCAGCGTCCCTTCGGCCCCTAGCTGCAACCCGTTTCATTCCTTTTACTGAACCTCCATTCGCATTATCTTTCTTCCATCTTGATATCCACCCTCGCTATAATGTGGTTCGGATTCCACAATAAGCTGTAGGTCCCGTTGCTAAGTAACCAATTGGTTCTTAGCCACGTAAAATAAGTGTAATTCTTCGGGCCAGCCCTAGGAGAGCTGTTAATCAGCTCAGTGGTCTGGTAAAACTAAGCTATACTTACTTACTTTTACTCTCCTAACAATATTAAATAGGGCAACTGCGAGGTTTTCCTGTTACACCTTTCAAACCAACCTACTCTCAATTTCCTTTCCAGCGCTGAATGACCTCATAGGTCCCAGTGCTTGGCCTTTTGCCTAAACACTATGTTCCAGTTCCAAATGTGGTTTTAACACAGATTTGAGTGTGCCCATTAACCTTTATATTTTTCAGCGGTAGAGGAGGCTCCTCCAGGGTAAATCCAAATTTTGTCGGGAGGTCTAGGAGTGTACGTTCAGTCTTTAAAAATTACGTTTCAAATTACTCTCTTCTATCAAGTTTGACACAGTTTTAACCTGTCATGTTTTGTACAGTACAACCTTCATGTCATTCGGTGTTAATTTCTTGAGTTTGACAATAGGATTGACTTTTTGTTCCTATTTATTAGCTGAACCAGACTCACTTGCAAACTGTATACATAGTGTTTATAGGCATATGAGATTTAAACCGAAAATATCGTAAAGATGATGAAATCTTCGCACAAGGCCTACGTGTGAAAGGGGATTTTAAAAATTCAGTGCCAGAAATTTAAACAGAAGTCACTAACATGATTGAGAAAATTTCACAGAAGGCCATGTGAAAAAATATTTAAAAAGATCCAGGGCCGAAAAAAGCACAGTTAAATGCTGATAAAAGAAAACAATATATATTAAAAGGAATTTTGTATACCATTTGAAACGTTGGCAAATAACTCACCAGCGCCAGCAAATCCGATGCTAGACCTAGCTCTGAGCTTCATGGAGAGCCTTTTCACCTTCTGCGTGTTCAGGTATTTCGTCAGTAGGAGCAAGGCCACATTGGCACAGACAGAGACGAACATAGGCAAGTAGAGGTACACCAGTTTCGCGGTTGGGTCTGAAATGTTGGTAGTTTATATATATATATATATAATATATATATATATATATATATATATATATATATATATATATATATATATGTGTATGTATGTATGTATTAGAAAGAGAGAGATTTATAGAAGCAGAATTTGTATAATGCGTGGGGTATAATTCTGTATAGGCTTATATAGGCATAAGTTTTATAGGCAATGGCGACTGAGGCAGATTCTTTAAACCATGGTCTGTTAAAATGGAGATTTTGTCAAGATGTATAGTTTATAACTTAAAAGTGGAGATTCTGTGAGAGGAAACTGCTTAATATATATATATATATATATATACGGTATATATATATATATATTATATATATATATATATATATATATATATATATATATATATATATATATATATATATATATATATATATATATATATATATATATATATATATATAACACTAATAAATCTCCCAGTTCATCGTACAATACCCGAGCCAAATGACCTACCCGAGAAGAAGCACTGATAAACGCCAAATTTGGGGATGACTGTCGAGCAAGGCAAACTGTCCCTGTTAAGGTCTAGAGCCAAGCCGATTGTTGTGACGGCACCTGGCACACCCCAGGCCCACAGCAAGTGACCCAAGTACCTGATGTTTTCTGAGGTCTTCACCCTCCTGTAAGAGATAGTGATTGATAAGAAAAGTATTAATATTCTATATGGTAAAGAGATCGAGCCACGTGTAGGCCTATATTGCAGTGCCACATATTGCTGCTACTAAAACGACACCATCGGGTCGTACTGCTTATGTTGTACGCACAAATAATGCTGTCCAACGTACCTATCTTATTTGCATGTTTCACGTTTCTTCAATGACACCGGAGCCCTGTTTATCAGAGCTTGGTCTAACTACTTGCTTCCAGTCATTTATTTTGAAGCTGTATAAGTCATACTTAGCAGAGGGGAAGTAGATATATAGATAGACAGAGCGAGTGAACACGTCATCAAATCAAGGACTTACATTTTATGAAGAAAAGATTCTAGGCAGATGGATGTGTTCCACATAGTAGATGCCAGAAGGAAGAACATCAGTAGAGAAGCTGTGAAAATATCCAAAGTTGTCAGAGGTTTTATTGAAGGTCGTTATTCTTGAAGGTACTTATAAAAATGCACAGTATGCAGCGACTCAAACTCGCAGAAAGCGAGAAACTTAAAATTTAAAGCAACATATCACCCACCAGCTACCAATGCTAAAGAAATATGCTCAAGTAAAAGCATTACACCTTTCTGGCTGATTGCTGGAAACATGCAGCTTACATATAGAAAGAGTAAACTCCATTGACTCACCATAAGCGTAGCAAAGCGGACCTGCATTAAGAGACGCTTGCATTCCTACAGCCAGGAGTAAGAATGCCATCAGGTTGGAAAACGCGAAGCTCAGCTGTAAGTTTCCTGAGAGTTTTTCGGCCTGTGTGTATGGAGTAAGATTTTGGTGAGAGTGGTATTCAGTTTGTGTCAGGATGAACTCTTGCTCTTAAGGGTAGTATTTCTGGTGGAAAATGATCTGAGACAATAGAAGTGTTCCCAAAAAATTAAATACAGAACTGTGTTAAGTAAGAAGTGGAGAAAAGAAAAGATACATACTGAATATATGGTGATAAATCAGCAAATTGAGGAATTAACCAAGATTGGTTAAGGAAAATAACTCACTTTATTCATCTTTTCTTGTGTCTTCTTAACCCTCATGATGATCAGATATACTGTGGTAATAATTAGTGCGATGCAGGAAATACTAGCCAGGACAAGAACGATTTTATATTTATTAGGAAAAGCTGTGGGATCTTGAGACTGATTAGGGCACACAGCGACAATGGCGTCCGTGCGACCTCCCGTAAAGTGGTCGTCGATGCAGTATTCACTGCTCTTGAGGGTGTGTCGATATTCACAGCCACGATCATCATTGTAAACAATGTTCATCGTGTTTGTCAGGATTAAGGTGGCATAATCTTCATTTTCTCTGTGACCAAATGGATAGATGTGGTAAGATGGACCTTGCTGGCAAACAGGAAAAGAAGTGAATATTATGTCTGTAACATTAGTAGTTATAAGTTCATTTTCTCCAAAGAGGTTAATATGTAGAGAGTTATCAACGCAAGAAAAGTCTCCATTCAGATGTTGCCCAAGTGGACAGCATTTACCAATGGAAGTGGAGCTGGTACTGGTAAATTGGTCAGCTGTTGATCTAGGCAGCAGTTGTTGTGCTTCTCTGCGGCACAACATGATAACAATCTCTTTTGTCCTGTCTTTTCCTTCAAAGTCATCTAAGCAATATTTTTCTGTAGTGATCTCTCCATGAGTAGTAGTTAATGAGAGTTCTCCATACTTGTTGACCCACCAGCGAAGGTCACTCTCTGAAGGACTTACAGAGATTGAGTCACACTTCTGACCTTCAGTCATGGGGAATCCAGTTCTGGGCAACAAGAGCTCTTTGAGTTGACTCAGGTGGGAAGACTCAGTAAAATAATGCTGTGGTTTTACACAGCCATCGTCTGATAACACTTCATTAGCTGGACAACATTTCCAAAAAACATTTGCTGGGCAAATAAAAGCACCACTTTCCAGCTCTGAGCTTGAGCTCGTTCCAAAGTGCTCTATGCAGTAGGATGAAGGTGGGTAACAAGTAACACTCGAATGCTCACAGATCTGTCCTGTCTTATCCAAATACATCTCATTTGCATTGGTTCTTTTCACCATGCTAGATTTACATTTCAGTTTTCCCACCGAGATTCGAGTGGATGGGAGGCTTCCGTGTGAAAAGTCACGAATCAGATTATTGTAGTTGCTCATATCTCCAGTGCGGTCATTGCATGTTAGAGTATGATTGTCAAAATACTGATTTAGGCTACAGCACTTTCTAATTGGTGTTTGAGAGGTATCTTTCGGACAGTAAGCAGCTACAAAAACGGAACTGTCGGGGTCATCAGAGGAACCTACTGCCATGTCTACACAGTAGTTTTCATGGTCATACTCGGCACCAGATGTTAGTTCAATCAAATGTCCATTGGGTGAGATAGCATGGGTACCAGATGCTATCTTGCTGAATACTGGGAAACCTTGGGTGTTTGGGCACCATCTCATCTTGCCATGGACAAAGCTTAGGTTATATTCCGAGACACTGATTACACTTTCTACATATGACTGGAAGTTATTTCCACTCTTCCTCAATTCACACTGGTGGATGAGGGTGTTAAAATGCTCATTGTCCGCGCAACATTTCCTCACTACCGTTCCTTCAAGAGAAGAACTGAGGCTACTTTCCTTCTGAGGTGAGCAGTAAGCCAAAACAACTGGAGCATCCACAAGGCTGTCATGAGAAGCAGAGGCTAATTCCAAGCAGTAATGATCTTGATCGTAAACGACGGACGAGTAACTATCCTTTATTACACCATTTGGGAGCAATGTATGGCTGAATGAGTTCACCTCAGTCACCTGGGGAGGACTTCCCGAATTGGGGCATTTTCTTATAATCCCCGTGACGGCGTTGAAGGTAGTGAGCGAGTCTTCCTCAGCGAATGTTTTCTTAATGGTGGTAAGGAAGCCAGGGTTTCCACCTGCTGATTCACATTGCTGACTCTGAATGCTGAAGAAATCCTGCTCCTCGCAGCACTTTCTGATGGGGGTCGCGATCAAAGCCTCTGCGGTTTCTTCCTTCTTAACTGGCGGACAGTTGGATAGCAGTAATACTGACGTCTTTAAACCTTTCTGTCTTGACACGCCCAGCTCCAAGCAGTAATGTTCCAGATCTAATTCTACTCCTTCAGCTGTGTCCATGATATGACCCGATGTTTCTAGAAAGTAATCACCGTTTTTCACTTCGCTAACATATGGTGAATCGCCTGTCCCAGGACATTTAGAAATTAAACCAAATGAAGCTTTCAGCTTAGTAGTTAAGTTCTGCCGTAACATTTCTTGAACATGCACCGTGAATTCTTCTGTACTACTTCCAGCATCTTCGCAGCTCTGAGTTTCTAAACTGAAAAATTCACTATTTCCGCAACATTTCTTAACAGGAATCTCAGGCTCTCCATGATTGAAACTCACATCGGAGACAGAGTCGTTATTAGCAACTGATGTGGATGGTAACTGAAGTGGGGGCGTTTTATTAGATTGAATTGTACTTTTGTCGTCTATTTCATGTTCAGTTGTCCTTTCACTGTTTTTGCGAAACGAATTGCCTGGTACATAAGCATCATCATCATCATGCAACTGCATTGTTTTGTTTTTCAAGTCGCCCTCCTCTGCTCTTTCAGCGCCACCTACTGAGGACGAAATGCGAACTTCATCTTCAGCATCATGCAGTGGGGTACTTGCGGATACGTTTCCTCTGTGGGATTCTAAGCTGGTCTTCTTCTCTCGAGAATGGACGTGAGTGCCAGTCACCCAGACCTCGGTGAGGAGGTAAGCGAGCAGTAAATACGCTAGTTTCATGATTCTTGGTGCCCTTCGAAGTCGCTTCAACTTCCTAGCACCTGTGGAAGAGATACACAATAACTAAGATGTTAAGATAGCAGGTTACAGTTTTCAACAGATTTTTATTTCCACCTGATACAGTGGGTACTCATAGAACTTCAGTCGAAACGCTTTTATAATGTTGTCATCAATCTTGAGAGAGAGAGAGAGAGAGAGAGAATAGTGTTCGGAAGCTTAATGAATCAAACAGTCAGATGTGTATTGTTGAAAGAGTAATGCAAACTAATTAATATCAAATTATTATTACTGTTCTCAGTAACTCACTATATCGACTTGTTCTGCAAAAATACTTGGCAAATACTCTCTCTCTCTCTCTCTCTCTCTCTCTCTCTCTCTCTCTCTCTCTCTCTCTCTCTCTCTCTCTCAGTACAAGTGAATCTAAATCTCTTAAAAATCACTGGAAAAATTGACTTAATGCAAAGAAATCAATCTAGTTTAGAAAGGTTAAAGATTACGGCGACGGGGAATTTTGCAGTGACATCACAAGCTGTCAGTCTACTTTGTGCATGAGTGTTGAAACACTTACGTGTTTTTAATAAAAAAATTAAATTAGTATTTTATGACAACCTTTATGAGCAATCCACATATACGCTTCAAGTAATGACCATATTCTCCAATAAAATCACGGTTGTAAGATTAATTAATTTGGGTAGGACGCGTCTGTGAAGTTCTCTATGAAAAGCGCCTGACTTGCGCGATGTTCAAACGGAATACGAAGAAGAGGAAGGAAAAGGAGAAAATAAATACTGTAGAAATTAAATCAAGTAAAGGAAAGATCAAACTATCATACGAACATTATCTCATAATTATCGAAGCAGCACGTGAAGATGGAACACTAAATAAACCGCTGGAGAAAGATGAGTCAACCCAAATCGAGAGAGAGTCAGCAACTTGGCGGACATTGCCCCGGGGGAAGTTGATGATGAAAGAACTTGGGGTGAAATGTGTGATGCAGGGTTCCTCTGTGACTGTTCAGGTATTGAGGTCAGATACACACCATACTTCGGAGTGACAACATATTGTACATCTGTAATAATTGCAAGAGGCTGAGCAAAGAACACGAAAAACTCATTGAAGATGAACTGGAAGAAATAAATGAAAACACAGAGATATTAACGAAGTTGATTCAGGATTCGGCTCAGAAAACTAGATGAAAACCAAAACAAAACTGACAATGTTGATAAAGATGTAAAGACCATGACAAACATGGTCAAAATTTATGCTGAATCACTAAAGACAAAAAAAAATGCTTCTGATCAAATCTACAAACGAAGAGAGCACAGCAGCATATGAAAAGAGACAAATTATGAGTAAAATAACGGGCCAGTTGAACAGGTTAAAACAAGAGATGGACACTTATTTGTAAGATTTCCAGACAGGAAAAACTTAAAGGCAAAAATGGAGACTCAGATAATCAACAATATATCAGTAAATGAGAAGAGTAAACTTAAACCAAAAATAAAAGTGGTCTATGTCCCGAAGGATGAAGATGACATTATCGATAACATTGTAAATAAAAATCCATGGATAGGTAAGCTCATTTCTGAATGTGACGACCTGAAAATTGTAAAGGAAATGATAGCCAAAGATGACAAATTAGCCGTTGCAAAGTATACGACTGTTACGTGCCCTATCAGTGCTATAAATGTCAGGAATTCGGTCATAGCGCAACAAATTGTAGAAATGACCAAGCTTGCCCTAGATGTGGTGAAAATCGCAAACCAAATGAATGTGCTAGTAGCATTTCCAAGTGTAAAAATTGTGTAAAGAAAGGCCATAGTGATACTAAACATAAAACGTACGGTGGATATAAGTGCACAGTATATAAAGAATGTGTCAAAGGTGAAAAATAATACAGACCATGGCTTTGACTAATAATCTTCTATGCAATTTAATAAACATACAGTCCGTAGGAAATAAAACTAAGACTATTAGAAATCTTATAAATGATCACAATCTAGATAAATGCATGCTAACGGAGACTTGGCTAAGCAATAATGTAAGTGATTATTCTCAAATAAACGAAATGACGCCAGGGTCTCACAACTGTTACCATGTACCGAGAGAAAAAAAAACGGTGGTGGAGTGGGAATCTTTGTCTAAAAAGTATACAAAGTATCTATCTATAATGAACCAAAATGTGTTCAGTACATTTGAACACATCAACACCAAAATTACACATACAAATCATAACTGTTTATAAATCACCAAACACAAGTAAGAGACCATTCCTAGATGAATTCAGGGACTTCCTGGACTTGTTAGCTGATAACAAAAATATACTGATTTGTGGTGACTTCAGCCTACATCTGGATGATAACGGTGCCAAATATGTCAAGGAATTTATAGATACTTGAAAGCCACGACCTCGTAAATGTGAAAAAACCGACTTCATTATTGAACCATACCACTGACCTAGTGATACAAAACAAAAACAACGAGATTGTGAGTGACATACAAGTTGAGCCTGAATGCGTGATATCTCCAATACATAAACTAGTTATATTTAGTATAAATATCTAGAAAGGTTATACACTGAAAAAAGTATCACTTACAGAAAAAACCCAACTTTAAAGCTGATGAATTTATTGTTGAGAACATGAAGAAAATAAGAGAAATAAGCCAGGAGTGCAAGTGTAATTTGAGGAATAACTTGACAGGCGACCAAGATTATGTAAGCTGTTTTACATTCTGTAGCAAAAGTATATTAGCGTCAAGCTACAAGGATAAATGTTCAGAAGTAACAAGGCAAATTATAGTTAAAGAAAATGCCAAGTGGTTTAATAGTGAGTTGCGTGAAGCTAAGAAAAAGAAAGGAAAAATGGAAGAGCGAAAAAAAAGTGAAAATTAGTCACATTATAAAACAGCTGGAAATCATTACAACGACTTGGTTATGAAAACCAAGAAAATATATTACAATAAAATGTTTGGTGTCGAGAAAATTCCCCCAAATATCCATGACAATTTACCCGGAATACTGCGATTCAAGAAAGAAAAAATTCTACCTGATGTAACTAGTGACTACAAAAACCTGGCCAATAACGTTGTGAACTACTTTGAAGAAAAAATTGAAAGAATCTGTCATAGTTTAGATAAGGAGGTCCCTCCTGATCTCCCGGGGAACGCAATGAGAAATAGCAAATTCATTAATTTTAAAGAACTGAACATGAATGACTTTGGAAAAACGATGAAAAAAGTAAAAAAAACCTGTTGTGAGAATGACCCGTTTCCCATAAGTGATACAAGGCGGCAAAAAACTTTGATCAGTTGCGGGAGCTATATTTTGATATTGTAAGCATGAGTCTAGCACAGGCATCTTTCCCAAATAGTGAAAAGCTTGCTTGTATAAAGCCGGCCTATAGAGGAAAAGGTGATAAAGAAAATCTAAGCTTCTATAGACCAATATCGAACCTGTCGTACTTATCAAAACTTATAGAAACGGAAGTTCACAAACAAACTGGAAACACTTGAAACAACTCCACATTATACCTGTTAATTAGTTAGCATACAGAGGAAACCACTCAATAGCGACTACATTGTGTGCAATTATAAATATGGTAGAAATTATAGCATCCTGGTTGTGCTTGACCTAAGTGCAGCATTTGACACAGTTGACCACAATCTACTGCTTGAAGACCTGAGAGCAGTAGGCATCGAAGATGACTTACACAAATGGTACAAAAGCTACTTAGAAAATAAGAGGGTTACGGTGGTTATATGAAATGTGAAATCAGAAAAGAAAGGCCTAAAAAAAGGAGTGCCCCAAGGCAGCGTTCTGGGTCCACTGCTATTTGGTATTTACACAATTGGATTATCTAGAATTCTAAATAAGACAAGATTAAGTATAAAGTGTATGCTGATGATACTCAGTCCTGTTTTCCTGTCGAAACGGTAGACGACACCGTTAGTAAAATTGATGCAATAATGAAAGATATCAAAAAATGGATGTCGGCGAAAAATTGAAACTTAATGGAGACAAAACTGAGTGTATGCTATTTGGATCTGACAGTGCACTACGAAAATATGAACACTTCAAAAGAATAACTATTGGTTCGTCAACAATAAATATTGTAGCAGCAGTGGGGAACTTAGGCGTATTTATTGATAATAAATTGTCGATGAAGAACCATATATTGCATATTACAAAAACCTGTAACTATCATATTAGAAACATTGCATTTATTAAAAATACCTAAACGAAGATACTCTGAAAACAGCAATTTGTAACCAAATACTTTCGAGGCTTAACTACTGCAACGTTATATACGACGGTCTCCCTAACTACCTACTAAGGAAATTGCAAGGAGTACAAAATAGAGCCACCAAGTTAATAAAAGGATTACTTTCCATTGATAGAATAAGTCCAGCACTAATTGAGCTACATTGGCTCCCAGTAAAAGCTAGGATAGAATACAAAATGCTACTTACAGTCTTTAAAGCACTAAAACATGACGAACCAACATATCTGAGAAATTGCTTAAGCTTCTTTAGACCCGAAATGAATATTGTAATCAGACATGCAAGTGAGGCATATAGGCTATTTGAACCTAGAACAAATTGTAAGCATTTGTACACTGCATCAAGAATCTACAACAAAATACCGCTTAAAGTGAAGAGTATACAAGAAGAATGTAAATTTAAAAAGGAACTGAAGACTCTCCTATTCTGCAGGAGCTACGATACTGATGAGGAAACACTGACAGACAATTATAAAATATAAGAAGCACCTTATTTTGAAAACGTACAAGGGCCCGCCAGAGAGGGAATTATCCCTGTGGAGGGCTCTACATAAAACCAAACAAAGTGAAACAAAGTGAAAGCAAACGTGTAGCCTAAGTCTTGGCCATCATCGCTCATCGGAATACATTTTTTTTTACTGCGAAATTAGACCAGGTTAACAGGGAAGTATAACTTGACCTCCCCTGAAGCTAATTTTACGTTCTTGCTAAATTTTGTTTATTTTTACGGTCTCTCTCTCTCTCTCTCTCTCTCTCTCTCTCTCTCTCTCTCTCTCTCTCTCTCTCTCTCTCTCTCTCTCTCTCTCTCTCGTGCCTATAATATTGTGTACAGTACATGCATCGTATATCAACCTGTACAATAGTATATACATAACAGAAATAGAAGTGTTTGAGGAAAAATTAAATTCAAAAGAAATCCCATGATCAGTGACATACGTAGGCATATTTCGCTGTACACAAATTCGATAGCTTTCAGTCAGTCACTCCGCGATTATAACCTTTCAGTCACGAGGCAGGGCAACTTCCGGTAATGGGAAAACACGCGATGACAGGAATATCACCTATTTATTTATTTATCTGTTAGAGAGTTTCGGCAGAAGTTGAATTTCTTCAGTAACTCGGATCAGATCACAGGATTCTTAAAAACTACGGGCTAAGGTCAACAGAGGAACGGTGTTTGTTTTTTAACATACCCTTCTAATATAAGATCGCCTCGGCCCGCTGGCTATTCGACTCCCTGAGATAAATCTAAGCCACCTTTCACTAACAAGTATCGCAGTAGACTGAAGCCGTAGCTGCCGTACCTAAGGAGATGAGCTGCGTGGAGACATTGACCGTGAAGGTAGCATTGAGAGTAGGAAAAGATCCGAGGTCGTCTGTGATTTTTACTATACTCTCAATTGTCCATAAACAACTCTGTGACCAGTTTGTACCCTAAATCGGAAGGTCACGTGACGTCATTGCTGCTCGGTGAAAGTTTCCCGTCAGCCAACTCGTAATGGAGCTCGATTGATTTACAAAATGATGATTACTGCTAAAACATTCGTGATCGCTTCATTTATTATGGCATAGGCGTATTTTGTTATAGTTTTATATAGGCTTGTAAGACAAGACAGAATGACAAGGATTTTATTACACACCCACAAACACACAATATATATATAATATATATATATATATATATTATATATATATATATATATATATATATATATATATATATATATATATATATATATATATATATATATATATATATATATATATATATATATATATATATAGTGTATAGTGTATGTGCGCGTGTGTGTGTGGGGGCAGGGGATGTCCGTGCCCTTGGCCCCGCTTACTTTTTATGACGTCAATGTTGATCTCCTCAATACTTGTTCAGTGCTTCGTTGTATTTCCTCATTTTGATGTAATTTCTTTAATTATTCGTCAAGGTGATTTCGTTTTAACATTCTGGTTTAACATTTCTTCTGCAAATTTAACTTAGAATGGTTAATCATTCGTAAAACAGAAAGCAAGGAGGTTATGGTGAAAAAGGAAAATAAGACGATTAACCAGTATCTAGTAACCGTCTCCGGAGAATGACAACCGGCTTGGTTTCCTGAAAGTGGAGAGAGGAAATCCGCATTCTCTACCGTTTTCATTTCGATTTTTTTTTTAATATGCGCACATCGCATCTAACTATTTAGTAGCAGTTGGTGTAAACATTTTTACGAAGTTTACGACCAGAATCCGAAGCGCGAAAACTGTGAGTGTTATAAAAATAATTTTGTTAATCGACCGTAGGTTCAGCCTAGCATTAAGAAAACCTTCACAGCTCAAACCTTTCGTAAAAAGAAGGTCTGAATTATCCTGTCCAGCAAGACTGAAGAAAGGAAGCGGTAATGGACGTGAAGTTAAAGTGGATGGAGATGGTGGCCGAAGGGACGCTGTAAACACCATTTATAGCCTCGTGCATACAGTCCACCATCTTTGTAGACAGTGCGGGAGGGAGAAAAGGTATAAGGTGAACATATAAGTGAAACCTGGCTTTAAATAAAAGACCGTAATTTATTCAATCTATTATAGCTCCCAGTTAAGTGTCCACTTGTAAATAAGATAAAATATAAAACAGTGCTATCAAGTGAAGTGAAACTGAGATGAAATGTTTGAAAAAAGTAAAACCCAAAACAAGTAAATATGATAATGCATAAGTAGCACAAAATCTCATTGTCATAACACTAGGGAAATAGAAAGCCTTCAGTTTTTCTTGGGTGATGTAATATTTCCAGTCAATCTACTTTCAAGTGGGATCTTATCGTACAGTCTTGAAGCTGAAGATTTAAAGGCTCAAAAACCAATATTCGAATAACATCTTTGCTCAGGTAACTTGAGAACCTCTAGTTGATCTTGTGTTGACTCGATCCGTTGGCTACATTATGCGTAGCAGTTCTTTCAGATAGTTTGAATATCCCAGTCATTATAGCTTGATTTCAAACATTATTTTAGCTTTGACAGAGAGCCAGTGCAACTCAAACAATACAGGGGTAATCCAGTCCCGAAGTCCAACACCCAGTATCATGCTTGCAGCTCTGTTTAATATATTTTTCAACTTAATTTGTACCCTAGGCAGATTATGATAGGTCTGGTTGCAATAGTCCACTCTGTTTATGACACAATCACAAGAACTCTCAAGATATTTTTTAGCACAGGCAATATTTCTAAGATGATGGCCGGTAACCCTTGCAACATTATTGATTTGAGTACTTAGTGACAAATTACAGTCCATCAGCACACCTAAATGACGGACCTTATCAGCAGTGACAACTGAATTACTGTTTATATTTAGCTGAATATCGATAACCAAGACTTCCAAACTCATTTTTTCCTTCCCACCAACATAATTCAGTCACACCCGTACTTGCCAGAAAGGTCCAAAGTTTACCAGACCACTGAGCTAATTAACAGCTCTCCTAGGGCTGGCTTGAAGGATTAGACTTATTTTACTTGGCTGAGAACCAGTTGGTTACCTAGCAACGGGACCTACAGCTTATTGTGGAATCTGAACTACATTGTAGTGAGAAATGAATTTCTATTACCAGAAATAAATTCCTCTAATTCTTCATTGGCCGGCCGGAGACTCGAACTCGGGCCTAGAGAGTGCTAGCTGACAACTCAACCGACTCGCCCAACGAGAAAGGTCCAGATAGGATGCCCTAGGCAAGAAATGGTATCTAGAGAAGATAGATTATTATTATTATTATTATTATAGAGGTTGACAAACCAGTTGAATGATTTAACTACACTAATTTTAATTCTCGCCAGAAGAATTTAGTATTAAATAAGACAAAAAAATTGAACAAGATACAGATTAAGAAATTGGAAAGCAAAGCAGGAACAGATAAAAAGCAAATGGGAAAAAGAAATGCAACCAGTCCCTACAAAGGTGCGCTATTAAAATCTTTCGTATTATCTGCAGTGTGCCGTGCTTGGCAGTCTGTTGACAGTATCATCATACTGGCTAGGGGAAGGGATGGGGACGAGCCTATGGATTGAGGTACTTAAAATATTTAGCTTGAAAGGGTTGTGAATCCTTTGTGAGAGGTAATGCCATGCTTGATTTAAACCAACTGATTCAGTTCTATTTGAAGAGGCAAATGATAAGAGTCATTGTTATGAAACTTGTGCTCTAAACAAGGGTGGTTGAGCCCACTACATAGCATTAGTAAATGTGTTTTATAGGAGAATTTAAGATACCATAATGTAGGCATTACTTCAGGATGTTTACAGAGTTGATTCAGCCCCCAATTTTAAGGCTTTTACAATACTGTATTATATATGAATAGTGAATAATACATAATGTATAATTCATACAGGCGATCCACTTACTTTGTACCCTTCTTGGTATTTTGTGTACTTAAGCTGTTCATATATGTAATAATTTCAAAATTTTACTTCAAAAAGTTTTATCAACAAAATAAATGCCGCTATAGTCATGAAATATTTTTTATCTTTAAATCACATTTCTAGAATCATGGGTTTACAAAACTATTTTATTGTTGCTGTTCATTGTTCTGAAGGGTGCCAAACTATGAAGAGTTTGTGCGTTGTTTCTATCATTACCATATTAGGTCATTTAACCAGACCACTTCAATGCGTACTTCTTACAGGGTTGGCCTGAAGGTTTCATTTTTAATGTAGATTTTATTTGCATTTTATACAACAAACTGAAAATAGTGAAGATTCTTACAATTTCCTCAGCTAATGTTTCCAAATCTTGATAAGCATTGTTCAATCACTTATTTGGTAATTTTACTAGATCACGGAGTTAAAATAATTGTCATAGGCTCGGCCAGCAAATAGTTTTTTAAATATACTGTATCTTGTTGATCAATTTTTAGTTCAAAAGGCTTGAGTTACTGCATAAATAATATAGATTCAATACAGTGCATAAATAATATAGATTCCATACAAATTGCCTCCATCTTTCCAAAACTTCACATTCACTGTTGGTGGAAGTTTCAGGCAAAGGTAAGACTTAAGTGTAATTGTGTATGGAAAAAATGAGTTTCAGGCAAAGGTAAATTTCCAGCCTGACACCAAAGCACATCAGCAAAATAGAGGGTACTATCAGAAACAACTCATATCAGCACCTAGAACAACAAGAGCAAAAAAATCAATGAGGTCAACACAGTGCTGCATCTGTAAGCTGCACTATACGCAGCAAGAGAAGTCAGGGTCTTATCTCACTTTAATAAGACTCTCAATCCACAAGACCACGGGTTTCTTGGCAAGTGCCTAATCACACTGAAGTAATAAGCTCTAGTTTGACAATATTCTGATCTTCATATAATTACATTGCCATTTCAAGAACTACAAAAGTTAGGGTAAAATAACTGGATAACAACAATAAGGCATATTAAATAATTTTTTATTTTGTCAGAATTAGCAGAGGGAACATTCATACTTTTATAAAGTTCACCAAGTTCTGTATACAAAAATATACTAGAAAAAATTTCCCCTTTTTATATACTAACACATTTACCAGTTATATGACAGCATGAAGCAAATGCTGACAGCTCTGGCAAAATAAGGTACATCAGCAGTCAGACATTGGGACAATTACGTGTGTACAAATGACAGGTTCAGAATCTAATGCTTAAAACCACTTTCAACGGTAAAAAGTCAAGAAAATAGTATGAATACAAAGTACAAATGGGGCTTCTACTGAGAGTTTGACACATCCAGGGTTTTTAACTACTAGGCAGTGGTAGGAATGAAACCTAGTGTCAACATGACTGAAACAGAGACCAGGAGTTATAACAATGGAAACATTTTTTTTTTTTTTTCAAATAAAAAAAACCTTACACACAGTCTAGTAATTAAGTAATTAATAGATCTGAATAATTTACATTACCTCTCATTCCTTGAGCAACCCTATTTATAGTTTTAGCCAAGGAGTACATAAATGCTATTCAAACTAGACAATAAGGTAATGTTTTGCTTTGGCTACATTATGTACTTAAGGAGTTGCTTACTCATGACCTTCGTAATTCTTATGGGTCCTTCCATTTCACACAATTACCAACTTTTACAATTTGTGGTACCTTAATTTTTTTAGGCTTAAATTTCATATAAAAACAATGCCTTCCATGAAATACAGTTGTTGCTAACTGCATGGCTAGTGAACAATCCCCAAGAAATATACAGTGATAAATTCAAATACAGTATATATTTTGTATATAAACTTACATATAGTTTCTTCTCAAGTGTTTACCATTCACGTTTATTCAAGTGTTCCATTTAATAAGTTATGTTGAGTAGAACATACATAGCTGCATTTTTTACAGGGATTTACAAATTAGAACAAAAATATTTGTAAATAATACAACAAAAAATATTTTATTTGACACTTCCAATTTCAATTTAAGACTCTAACTTTACTGTAACATGAACCAGAATGCAAGTTGTGCCTCTGGGGATAAAGTTCCTGCTTACCATCAAGAACAAACCATTTTTTTTTTTTATACAGTATTCTTCACTATTACTGCAAGCCATGTGTAAAATTTCCCATTCAAAAACTAGAACTAATAATGAAAGGGAAAAATCACACTATAACATATCTATCTGTCCTTAAGATTTTAGTTGGGAAGGAGGGAGGGATTGAAGAACATAACCCTTCAATTTGTTGGTCATTCTGTAAAGGATGATGCATTTAACAAGCCTCTAAGGAGACCAGACAAAACACTCCTTACTGTATTTAGGTCAGCTTTAGTTTACAAAAATTATGACAATGGTGGTGATATTTTCTCCTTGGGAGATACAGAACTGCCATTGAAAGAGACAGATTATAACACCTTGGAGACACTCAGAGTACAGTTCCAAGTTCTAGAAGCAAAGGACTATAAAAAATACTAAAAATTTGAAACAAAGAAACCATAAGCATCATCATTTGAAACATTTACTGTAGTTAATGGCTTGAATTTTATCACTGTGATGTGTGTATTCTCAGTATAAGGAGGAGGTTGCCTAAAATGGGGCAGATTGAAGAAAAATTACAGCAATGCTCAAACCTAACTACGATGTTGCTCTATCTTATAATTATGCTAACAAAGTTTCCAAAGTCACTTGCAGAGATTGTATAGAAAAACTTCAAAACTCATCTATCTTTTGAAGACATGACTGATCACTAAGTACATTAAACTCATCTATCTTTTGAAGAGCATTACTGATCACTAAGTACATTGGCAAAACACCAACACATGCACTGGCAAACGATAGCAAAACCAGCTCTACC
The DNA here is from genome assembly GCF_040412425.1 of Macrobrachium rosenbergii. NCBI lineage: Eukaryota > Metazoa > Arthropoda > Malacostraca > Decapoda > Palaemonidae > Macrobrachium > Macrobrachium rosenbergii. The sequence goes on along the minus strand of NC_089761.1, from coordinate 39,804,150 downwards.
CCATTGCTGCTACATTACCAAGATCTTTTAGGGGTTATTGTTATTCCTGCAACTGAATTTAACATCCTCATAATTATCATATTAAACCACACCACTTTTTGTTAAAATACCTCTCTATCATAGAGCTAGCCTGAGGGGTTTGTGCAACTGTAGGGGTAATGCTTTCATACACAGGAATGTTTCTCAAGTTACAAATATTTACACACTGTCAATTCACATCTTTTTTGAAAGGCCTAAGACCTATGATAAAGTCATCAGTCCCCAAGAAAGCTAGAGAGTAATGAGAAAATGTCTAAGCTTAAAAAGTCCCAACGAACCTGTAACTGGAACAAACACGGCAGTGATTGTGATTTTCTACAGAATGGAGAATCCTCTTCTCAATATTTAAGTTCGTAGTTTTTCCTTCATTGCTTCAGGCATAAATATAAGAAACATAACAAATTACTTAAACAGAGGACAAGCAAAATAAAGTAACAAGTAACTTTTAAATTCTTTTTCCCTATAAAGAAAATACCAACTACAAGTGCAGAATGAAATCCTCTTGCACATCTAAATGGTACCAAAAACATGAACCATGGAGAAAAATTAGATTCCAGCTGAAAGGTTTTCAGCAGACCAAAGACCCATATTATGGACCTGCTATAAATCAAAAGTTGTGTGTTCTCTTATATCCCATCCTTTCCATGATGATATAATTTCTGTACAGAGATTGCTTTGCTTCACAAATTGAAATCCAATAGCATAAAACCAATTTCAACAAAAAATAACAAGTGTACTGGGGACAAGCACATATTGTGAGCAAAATACACACACTTGGTTGTAAAAAGATTACAATTCCGTACAAAAAATGGAATTTATTAAAAAAAAAAAAAATTTTTTTTACTGCAACTTACATTCTCAATGAAAAGCTTCTAACTTAAAAAATTAATCTTCAGCAGAAACTTCAAAATTTTCCCCATAAATAAAAATCCCTCTCAAGCACCACCAGTGGGTCTGATCAGAAGCGCAACTTTTGACTGACTAGCTTGTTTAGGGTCTGACCGACTGGAAAAAAGCTGAGCCCAACCCCCTCCTCACAGCAGTTAAGAACACATCAAACAGTGACCACTTTTACCCCTGAAAGAAGCTTCTGAAAGCACACATTATTTTCGAACATTTTGACTAATCTACTAAAGGTTTCCTTCAAAAGGACTCCTTTATTAAGGCAATATAATTTGTGAACAATTTGTCAAGATGTTACCATTCACATGCCTAATGCCTTTGCTGGAAGTCAGTCAGAATATGTGCATATCACACACAATATATTACCAGTAATTTTCTGGAACTATTTCTTCATCAGGATTCCTATTACTTTAGGAAAGTTTCAGAAGTAACTGGTGTCAAGAAAACAGCACATTCATAAAATCCAATAAATATTGTATTGCAATTTCAATGGGTGCTTGTCAACACGGAGCATTTCTATTGCAAAGAGCTGTTCAATTCCCTTTTAGAATAATTTTCAACATAATTCTAAAGTATTTCATCGGAGATTTCTGTTATCCATTTCTTAATAAGATCTCTTGAACTTATATCACATCACATTCCTTGAATAAATATACTGTACCTTTTAACAATACAATTTCTACATATAACTTTGTTGAGTTATGAGTAATCTCACGCTCTTTAAATGGATTATAATTTTTTATGGGCACTTTACCAGCAAAAGAAGAAACCAGTTGGGTTGCTCCTCTGCCTACTGTGCAATTTAAATGAAAATTTGAGATTACATGATGCTGTTTACAGTTTTGGAGTTCTTTAAATACTGTACTACTTGTTTCCTCTCTTCTATAGAATTCTCATCAATTTGTACGGTTGCAGTTCAGAAAAATCATGGTATCCAAGAGTAAAATTTGTAAAACTATACATGTAAATGCAACAGCATTCTACTATGAAACATACCCTCTAAACATTTTTTTATTTTTACAATCACTATTGACCTAGATTTAACTTCCTGCAAATAAAAGGGAAAAATGGAAAAAGTCTCCCCAAATTAGATTTGTCCTTTTTACAGTGAACCTGACTCTCGAGGTAAGTGGTAACATGAGTGCAAAATTCAGTCAACTACAATACTTTAGTCATGGAAAATAGGCACTAATTTCATCTTGTTAATGCCGCTCAATCTTCGTAACCTTTTATAACGATGCTAAGAACACATTAATTAGAGAATGTTCCTATTTTCATCACAGAAAGAGTTAAGTTGTTTTTGCTTTTCTAGTATGTCTGTCTCCTAAAAGCGAGAATAAAATAACAGATAGGGAGTGGTAACAGTAGTCCGCATCATGCTGATCACTTCCGATGAGGTCACTAGTTTGATCTTTTCATCATCACATTCTAACCACATATTTTCATGTTCATTCCCAGACTCCATACCATCTGAAAGAGGGGAAAAAGCAAATGATTAAACATCATGTGATAATTCATCTCATGCAATTTATTTGACAATAAGGGGGTAGTGCTCATCCAAGGCTTGATTTCCAGGGGTAGATTCAACAATGAACGAGATCTTAAATAAATCAGATGTCTGCTGAAAAATGGAAATTATTGCAAAAAATGAAATTTTAAGTTTTCAAGAAAAGAAAACTAATCTTTTCATACACAGCAACTGCTTACACTAACACAAATTTGTTGTCGCTTACTTTCCCCCCCGCTGCACTCAGCCCCAGAGTAAAACCAGCGGTGACAGGTAGGTAAGTGTGCACATGTGGCACTTATGCCCCTGGGATTCCAGCAGACAGATAGTTTATTTGTCCTATCTGACCAGTCTGCTACATGAAAAGTGGGTTAGGAGGTGCTAATACAGCATTGTAAATAAGGAGTTTCCTTGAAAAAATTTGTTCTTGAAATATTTAAAAAATAATTATTTATCCTCTTGACATGCCTATTATCTTTCACAGCCCAAATCAACATTTAGGGTAGAATTGGGTAGTAACAGAGTTGCAGAGCCAATGGATTATGGAAAGCCAAATATCCTCTGTAGTTGTCCTTGCTGATTCTTACAGCCCTTCCAGAAAAGGCATTGTTTCCATTAGAAGTTGACCAATCCCGGCAGGTAAGACAAGTAGCCTGGGTGCACACTCCTGATCCTAGCAACTGCTGCATGGCTCATGCAGGTCTCTCTCAAAATTCAACAGGTGCATATTACATGGCTTACTAAGCAACCATGATACCCTCACTATGGCATTTCTAAAAATGATACGTGAATACAAAATTATATACAAATGTACAAAAATATACCAGTTAATAAAAATACAGATAAGTGGAACACTCAATTTAAAGTTAAAAGAATACTTTAACAAAACTTTAATAGAGGGCAAAATAGTAAGAAATTAATAGCTGCAAGGAGTAAGGCAGTCAATGCAGAGAGAGACAGAGAAATGTGTCAATTCCAAGACATACATGAGAAAATACACTTGAGAAGTAAGGGAAAAACTGACTTACTTCTTAAGCAATACCTGCAATTTTAATTTAATACTAATGAAACACAAAAACGTTAGCACCAACGAACCAACATGTGAAATACATATACAGTACTAGTAATCATCAGACACCAATTAAACTAAAAAATTGAAAAAATTCCAAAAATACTGAATAAAAAACAAACGTATTTTCTTGCTCTAAACAAAAAGGAAATGGCACTTGCAAAATCTCTATACCAGCAATCACCAGGGTAATTCAATGTCACCCATCAGAGATGAATATCACCTGGGTAACTGAAAATCATGCAATTTTTCCTTCAAAAAGGCAAAATTACTCTGATTATGAAAGCAGTGATAATGACAAATTACAGAATTAAATTAATTAAAAAAAGTCTGGGGAAATCATGCTTTGTGAACCGAAATGTGAACACAGGAAAAGTAAAACTAACTACCTTGCTATTGGACACCAAGGGATCTGACAAGTACAATTTCCTTTTACAGGGAGTGTCTCAAAATGTGGGCAGTTACAAATGATGAGTTTGTTGTGAAACAGGTGAACATGTAGCCATACAAATTTATTTTATCATACATAACTGAAGTGGCATTTAAGAGTTCCCAGGAATTCTTAAGAACCATACAAAATATTCAGTTAACTATCTGACGGCAGACTGCAATTAATTATAGAGTGAGGTATCAAGGCTTTTTGTTATTTACACAACAAAAAGAAAAGTATACCAATGGATGAACTCATTAAATCTAACAAAGTATATATCTGGATTTATACTAAAGGAATCTCAAATCAGTGATACTAAATTCTATCCTCAAATTTCTTAAGTCATGAGTATTACCTATATGACCATTTAAAATGGGTGCTGGGTGAATATGATCCATGTGTAGCCCACAACACCTCATCCACGGGCAGTCATGCTTTCCAGAGGAATTGGACTGGGGTTGAGTTGGTAGCTGCTGCTGCTGCAACTGCTGTAAATGCTGTTCTGGACACTTAGAGGACTGAAGGGCACTTAAACGTACAAAGGATAAATAGTGACCTGAAAATAGGAAAATATTACAAAAATATTACATTCATTGTTAAAAAAATTTAGGTATATTCTTTGTAAAAGCATATTCTAACTAACAATTGATGTTACATAACTTCCACGTTAGTAAGGAAAACTGATGGTTCTAGGTGTCAAATCATCACCATCATTAATGTCTTTGTCAGGTTTTCCCTTCTTGATGTTAGCATTTCCAAGCCTGTATTTGCAGTTTACCAAGGTTAACCTTGGCTTTCTTCTTACACATATGCTTAAACAGGAAAACGTTTTTCAAGAGCATGCCATGAATCAAAGTAAAGAACTTTTATAGATAATAAGTACAAGGATTTAATTCTCTCTCTGCCATTACTTCTTCCATCTTTTAATCATATTTCCATGAACTCTTTTAAGTTCTGCTAGTAACACCAGGTCATCTGCAAACAGTAGTTTAAAAGGACACCCCCCTTCTGTACTGTTCTGAAGCCTCCATTACAATGACAAATAATGAGCTCAGTGCTTTTTTATGTACAAAAACATACAATTTCAAATTCTGATATATTTGACACGTTTCTTCGCTCTAGATATTGTACTGTGGTACAGTTGCTTAACTATACCAAAGTAATAGCAAATGTTTTGCTTGTGTCTTTACAGCACAGCAGCTATATGTTTTTTGTTCCCTTCAAAATGAATAACAAAATATGGGTTACAGAGAGAGAGTGAGAGAGATGGGGGGGATGTCAGTGTTCTGTCAAAACATGTACCCACGACATTACTGGTTTTCTTAAAATGACAATTCAAAACTATGAAAGAATACACAAAGATAACTGGGGGCTATATGCACTGTAAAACAAATCTACCATTTAGTTACTTTTACTACATGGAAATTAATGAAACATGATATTTTAATGATAAAATAAAGTTTGTTCATACTTACCTGGCAGATATATATATAGCTTCGGAGATTACTGCTATATATATATCTGGCAGGTACGTCTCATGAACAAAATGATATTTTAAGGATAAAATAAAGTTTGTTCATACTTACCTGGCAGATATATATATTGCTGTAATCTCCGAAGCTATATATATATCTGGCAGGTAAGTCTCATGAACAAAATTTAAATATATTCTTCAAATACAGGCAAACTGAGACACTACAAGTATCTATTCCATGCACAAGCAAAAAAAATGGCAAGAATATTAAAGTGTGCAATGATGAGTGCACTGCTATAAGAAGGAATATAGAATTTAAGCCAAAAGCCAAGTGCTGGCACCTATGAGGTCATTCAGACTGAAAGGGATATTGAGAGTAAAAGGTGTAACAGGAGGAAAACCTCACAGTTGCACTATGAAACAATTGTTAGGAGAGGGTGCACAGGAAGATGAAAGAAAGAGAATATGATTGGGGGTAGAGTAAAAAGAATGAAAGGGCTTGCAGCTAGGGGCCAAAGGGATGTTGCAAAGAACTTTAAGCAATGCCTACAGTGCAGCATGTGACGTGCACTGATGGCACTCTACTCCTACAGGAGAGCACACTGCTTAATACAAAATAAAAACTAAATCTAACAGTTTTCAGCTTTACTACTACTACGGGGGGAGTGCACTGCTAAATACAAAATAAAAACTATATTTATTACAGTTTTCAGCTTTATCTCCAGGTTTTACCTACATCAGCCCAAAATAGCTGATACATACCTGATGATAAGGTAGCTCCCAAGTGACATACAACAGCTGTCAGATGGTATGGCAGATGTCCAGAGACATCAGATTTACTATTCATATTTGGTTTGGTCGTTCTACTTTCCTTCTCTAGCTCCATGAGCGCCTGCTTCCGAACCTGCTCCGAGAGACATGCACGGCAAAAGCATGATAGTTCTAGCGGAGCAGGCATTGCTTCACTGCATTTTGCAGTGAACATATTTCTGAAAAATAAATTATAATGAATGCTCATCATCAAGTATTTAAAATTAGGTAAAAAGTTTACAGGGATAAAAAAAAAGTTTCAGTAAAAACACTAAAAAATCAATGATGCAAATATGGCACAAGGTTTGAACACTGCAAAAGCTCACCTATGATAAGCACTGAACCTCTTCACATGAATAACAAGATGATGTGGTAATTGAGAAAAGTGGACGGAACGACGCGCTTCATTGTGATGAAAACAGTGATCACACCAATATTTATTATTGTCACGTAAGCATTCCTCTTCGCATAATGCTGACATGAACACCTGAGTCTCGCTGACATTCTCATCCTCTGTTGAAAAAGAATTTGTCTTCAAAATGACTGGGAGATAGTTTTTTAAACACAAAATGTTTAATACACAGAACTGTCTCTTGATGCACAATTAGCAGAATAAAAAAATATTTACAATAGAGTTTTTATACAAAAGCATTTATCATAAATAGCTTCAAAATGTGGAGCCTATCCAGGAGCATGAAGCACAACATTTCAAAGCTCCAATTGTGCATGCCTATAAAGAGGCAAATTTATGAAGAGACTGGCCGTTTTCTTGGGTCTATATGTAACTGCTACTTCTTCCTTGTCCTTTAAGTCCTACCCCTATGAAGAGAGGGCCTTTTCTGTTGGGAATACTCAAACCTGATCTTAAAATTGCTGTGTAAACCCGGGTTTAACTTTCTGGGTTCACTTTTGACAATATTTTTATATGTTATTGTGCACATGTACCGGAATTTGCTCATAATGAATGTTTTGTCTATTATGTAGCTACTTAATTTCACATAAAATTCAAAAAGTGCCTCTTATATGCAAAACACTTTATCTTTATTTTCTATGTAAATATCTTGTTTTACATCATGTATTTGCATTCTTATTAGTTTTTCTTTGATATGTTTAAATACAGTTTTTTCAAAACTTATGAAATGATTCTTTGTTTTATATAAATCCTATATTATCCATAACTATAATGAAATATTTGCAAAAGTGGGGATTTCTTTTTAATGCAGAAATTTAGTAGTACTATACTGTATTTACTTATGAACATTTACAAAGTGGTCAAGGTGTATAAAAAGTGGATCAAGCAGTGGTTCTTTAAGAATGATAACCCTCAACTTTTTTGTGGGTCAAGCAGCCCAAGTGTCCCATAAATGACAAGTCTTAAGACAGGAAAATTGGCAGTGTTCGTCAAAACATAAGCCACGATTCTAGTTTTTTCAATTTTAATCAATATGAATAATGAGGATGATTTAAAAACAAAAGAAATCTCAGAAAGAATATGTATGGTATGCCCTACACTACCAATTTCTTGATTTATCTTGTAATACGGGTGAACAGCTGATACTGGATATATGATATATATGGCATCAGCACACTGACTCAATCAACGGCCAGAGTTTCTTCTTACATTTGTCAGGTCCATGACATGACACTCTTCTCATTCTTCTGTTCCAGTCTCCATCTGATGTGAGGGGGAGAAAGGAAGGAGGACACTATATATTAAGATTAACAGGACAGCATAAATACTTGCTTTATTATAAAAATACAGTCTGTCATAAACCTGTTAATCATAAACAGCCTGAATCATAATTTAGGAGGAAGGATGAAGGTGATGCATTCACGAAATGGAGGTAGTAGCTATAAGCAGTTCAGTACCTGGAAAAATGATCAGGAGTTTCAGTAAATTTCTAGATACTGAAAACATGAATTCCTTACTGAAGATTCCTCCAAACACTAAGCACTTCTACAAGATGAATCCAAAGAACACTCACCAAATGCAAGACATACAATAGTTAGTACTCCAGGAATACCTGCCCCTAATGTGCCACATAAACGAGGGATTAGCCATGAACAGGATGATCAGCGATCCAAATTCCTTCCAACAAAATCCAATTTATACTTGAACCCATGGAGGAAGAGAAGGCACAAACTTTTGGAGCCACATAATACTGAGTGTACAGAGGTCCTCTCTGGAAGCAGAGAAATTACTTCATGTAATTTCTGGTAACCTGTGTGCAGGATCAGACGAGAAAATGGGTGAATAGACTCTGTATGTTGGAAATAAGACTTTAAGAACCCTACAGGGCACAGAAGACTGTCCTCGGGAGCAAAAGGCAGTACAGGAATGGCAAAGGGTGTAAAAAGAGAACCACCCCTACCAGAAGATGGAGTCTTGTTAACAAACTCTAAGAGCAGTGAGAGGAGGTAAAGGCTATCAGAAACAGAAATGAGAGTCTAATCTAGAAGAGACACATCTAAAAGAGGTTCAAGTTACTGAAAACTCTGGACCTCCTTTGTCATTCTCTAAGTCCAAGCTGTGTTGGATTAAGGCAAAAACAAGGCAGAGTGATAACCAAGAGGAGCTAGATGTTCCTCAAATATACAGTACAGTCTGCTAAGACTGGAAGAGTGGCTTTGAGGGGACAAAGACCCAATTCTCCACATTAAGCCATGAATCTCACTTTGCCTGGTAAAGAACTGTAGTGGAGGGCCTGCAGGGAGTGTCAACAGTATTTGCAGCAATGTCTGAAAAGCCTTCCTCTCTGAAACTATGTATGCCAGATAACTGCCTGTATTAAGATGCAGCAATTGTGGATGAAAATGAAACCTGCTGAAATTAAGCTGTTCCAGTAGAAACCCAGGAAGATCCATGAGTTCCAGATGGATTGGAAACCATTTCTGCTGAGATCAAAAGGGTGCAATGAGGGTCATCTGAGAGTTCACTGAGGACAAAAATTTACCAGCACCTGTCTCAGCACACTGAATGTAACAAATGTGTAAGCACTGATACCATCCTAAGGCTAAAGCATGGCATCCATTACTCAAGCTGCTGAGAACAGCACAGCAGAAGTCTGGCATTCAATGACATAAACAGATTCAACAACAGGGTCCACCACATCTGCCAGAGGACCTTGCAGATTCTGTGAAGAGACTACTCTGTTAAAATACTTGATATACCCTTCTGAGCATCAGCTGTAATGGCATTCTTGATTGGGTGTATCTATGAAAAAACAGGTTTTGACGTAGGAAAAACCTATTTTTGGTAGTCGCTGTTGAGTCCTCAAGCAGTTACATTCCATGGTCTACCAGAGCTCCATGGTGACTAAACTAATATCAAAGAATTCTCTCCTAGTTGGTCTTTTTGGCCAGGTATTGTGTCGTAATAATTAACATTATAACACGTGATGGAGTATATAATGGACTCAACGATAAGAGGGCACTTTCCCTTATCATGGAGTATATAAAGGACTCAACAATAAGAGGGCACTTTCCCTTATCTTCAGCGAAGCTGAACCCAGTTTTTCCATCAAAAGAACCTGCAAGAAAGAGAAGTGACTATTGCGCATGCACATCTGCCCTCTTGTTTACAACCGGGCCGTTAAGGACCAAGGAGCCATTACTCTGGTGGTCAATGCAGGATGATCCCTTGTCCAAATCCTATGCCTTTTTGTCAGGGAAGTGGAAGCGCTTTGAGGACTTGACAGTGACTACCAAAAGTAGGTTTTCCTACGTCAAAACCTGTTTTTTGATAGTAAGAGTCACTTTTTCGTCCTCAAGGAGCTTTACAAAGAAATTGACAGGTGACGTAAAAGGCTTAAGCTCTCAATTCTTAATCCCAACACCCAAAAGGAAAAAACATTTCTGGTCCGAGGTCAAGCCACAGATTTCGAGTCCCATTCTTTATTCCAAATACTCTTCAGGTTTTGGTACCAAGGAACAAGAAACGATAAATGAACTTACATTTAAGCATGCTGGGTTTGGTTGGAGTACTGGTGCCCTTCTCCCAGCGATAGTTAACATACCCACCATCAATAAGACCCCTGGTTTTCTGCTGTAGCACCTAGGGGTTAAGACTAACTATGCCACCTACTGGTACAGTGTAGTCGAATTTGTTCGAGAATGTGGCAATAACTCAACTGATGACCACCCTGTACATTCGGAAACTTCTTTGAAAAAGACAATTCTGAAGAAGACCAATGATCTACAGGCAGTCCCTGGTTATCGGCGGGGGTTCCGTTCTGACGGCATGGCGGTAACTGAAAATCGCTGACAACCAAAAATCGGCGATTTTCGGTTATTGGTGCCTCTCTTAGGTATGTATCGGTGCTGATAAGCGGAAATCAGCAATTTTTGGTGCTGAAAATTGCCAATTTTCATCGCTAGACAAGCCCCGTAAAACTGGATCACCAATAACCGGGGACTGCCTGTACTTACTTTCCTAATATCATGTGACCTAGGAAAGGAGTGTGAATTTGCCTTTTTAATGAGAAACACTACAATCATTCTCAGGCCTTGTAGGGAGACTGGTTAGTTTGTGCTAGGGTGTAGGAAAATAGGACCCTCTAGGATGTGCTTCTGGCAATGATATGATAAGCCAACACTGGGCTGTGGTTAAAGTTTCATGGGAAGCGGCTCATACAGCATTATACTGAGACCACCGATAGATAGATCTATTTTCGGTGGCCTTGATTATATGCTGAAGCAGCTGTACAGAAAACTTGATTGTGCTGAAGAAACTTCGGTGCATTTTTTACTTGTTTGTTGTTGTGTGTCATTGTCTAACTCCATCTTTTAATTCTAAAGGGACCTTAAATCTAAGTATGCTTAGAATAAAGCTTGTCTGAATTATTCAGCTTTAATTCAGTTTTCTGCGCAGAAGTGTAAAGCTGAGACAAAAGAAAGAGAGAGCTATTCCAGAGAATGCAATGCAGAAGCTGTAAGTGACATGTGAAAATGACCTATTACATTACATACTCTCAACAGAGAAAATCAGTTTGATGGAAACAATTGTTACAAAGATTTACATAATTGTGATGACAATGCTTGTGAATAATGATGGAAACTTTTATTGTGAAGTTCAATAGTGATGTCCTAAAGCCTCATCCTCCCCTAAGTATCTTTGAAACTCTCATGATTTCTCCTGATTTACTGTAAACTGAACTTTGATTTAAGGTGATTGTGTATCTGTACTGTGGAGTTTTCTGATAAGTTACGTATTACTGAAACTGCCTGTTTTTCTTGTTTGTTTGCTGTTACAGACACTGTACATTTTTTGTGGTGTTTCTGGGAAAATAATAAGGACTGAAAAAGAATTTAATTGTTTATGGAAAACCTAACTATACTTCGTGTCGTTATTAGGCTACGACATTTAGGTTAAAGAAAAGCTGACTGTATTGTTGTGCTATTATTAGGTTAAGACATTTAGTTTCAGGGAAAAAAGTGACAGTACTTCAATGTGTAACTTAGGTTAATGGTATTTGATTTAGGTTAAGGAAGATTTTACTGTATTTAATTGTATTTTTTGGATGAGCATCAAAATTTACATAAAAACAGAAAGAAAGTAATATATTTTTGCTATGAACACATATGTATGTTTAGATTTAAGTTAGCTGACTGGTTAGGTAGGTTGGTACTATAAAAAAATCTGACTGTCTAATGCATGAGTTTTTAAAATAAGGTAGTTGTGTAAGGCGTGTGTTTTATCGTTATCCTTTTCCATCCTGATATTTACAAAAACAAAACTACTAAACTTACTAGAGCCTCATCAGTAGTAGTTTGGCTCTTCAAAGAGCTGCTCCGCAAATCTAAACACTGCAACAATGTTGTGGACTCCCAGAATGAATAAAGGACCATGATGACTTAGTACCTGTCTGCACAAATGAAAATCTTCATAGCCAGCAGACAGTAATTATGACGTTGTCTCTCCCTGATTTCACAGAAACGCAATAGACTGGTGCTGTCAGCTGTGACATCAATGAAGTGGCTCGACAAACTAAGCATGAATGATTGGTGGTCTAAGAAGACCACCTGAACTCCAGGAAGTTGATGTGCATGTGATCATCCTCCAGGGCCCAGATACTGTGCCCGAGACTGACAAGTGAACTTCCCATCCAAAGGTTGGGAAGTAATAAAACACAAGGAGATTTGGGTCCAAAGGTACTAGAGCAACTCCCCTCAGCAGACCCTGGCAATCCCTCAACCAGTGCAGGGCATAAAGAAATAAGCTCTGTGGTTGGGGACAAGGAAGTATGCATCCGCTAGGTCTAGGGAGTCAATGAAGCCTCCCTCTACAAACACATCTCCGTACTCATTACCAACACTATGGTCTCCATATGGAGAGAAATCGGCAGAAATTTATTGAGCTGGCGGAGGGAAATGTCCTCAAAACCAAGGTTCAGTGTGGTTTTTCATCATCATTATCACCACAAATCTTTTACATCAACTTTTTCTTTTAGAGTGTTCAACATTAAATGAGTTCTCATTACTTCCCTCTGTCCTGTACAGCCTGCCTAAACCCTCATCAGGTTTAGGGCTCCATCTATGTATTCCCTTTTCCATGATTTCCTAGGCCTTCTTATGTCTTCATTTGTTGGTTTCTGATTGGCTGTTCCTTACTCCTTTTCACCATATGTCCAAACTACCTAAATCTTTAAGGTGTGTCAGTCCATTTCTCAGCTGTAGGATACATCATATCTCTACCATTTTTTCATTCATTATAAAATTTCACTGCCTGTGGACATGCATCCTAGCATTCTATTGTAACAACTTTTCAAAACTACTTAAATATTTTTATTAATTTCCACATTTTTGCAGCATACAGTAGTCCACTCCTCGTATGCATCTAAAGTATTTGCTCTTTCTTAATAATTTTAACTTTATTAAATCATATTACACTTACTCTGTTTTTCATCTCATCTTTATACATTATACCAGTGGTTCTCAACCTGGGGGGCACGCCCCCCTAGGGGGGCGTCAGCAATTTCCAGGGGAGGCGCGAGGCCTACGGAAAATTAAAAATTCAAGAATTATATTCGTTATTCTCTTAACAAGAGTGAGGAACTAATATTCAGAAGTTTATAAAAAGAATAAAAAAGTATCGCCTTCTAACGTTAGTTTCCTATAGTCTACCATTATAGTTAGACTCGCTAGGATTACCATTATTTTGTAATTATTTACCTCCCTCTCTGTCCCTCGAAACTCCTTTTGTTTCTCTTTTTTTTTTATTTTCCTCCTAATCTGGGAGGGAATTTTACTCATAGATGCAAGGGGGGCTTGGAGGGAAGGAGCAGCTCTTAGAGGGGGCGTGGTAAAAAAACGTTGAGAACCACTGCATTATACGATTCAGACACGTGTCTCTAAATTTTAAGAGAAAAATGATTTTGTATTTCCAAATATCCAGGCACTGACAAATTTAAAATACTTGTGTTCTTGTAGCTGTCAGAAAATACATGAGTTAAGTTATCTTTCAACTGTTAGGGGCTACTTTGAAGGATCTAGGTGTTGCCCTTACATAGGATGGTGTATATCCCCTAATGGTAACGGACAAAATGGTAATAAAACCTTTTGTCACTTTCAATCTACTTGACCTCTATATAACAGAGTGGTAATTAACAATATTAACAATGTTTATTAATGCTCAGTGTGACAATTATATTTGTTTTTGTTACTTGGGAATACCAGGGAAGGCTGCAAGGATGGTAAAGGAAGTAACAATACTATTTTCTAGTGTTCACCGAGACGGCACTAATTATTGTGTGTATCGATATATTTTTTTGCGCAATGATGACTGTTTACAGATAATAAGCTATAAAAATAAACTCAGTTTTTTGACTTGCCATCATCCAGCTGAGGCCAGCCTCTCTCATCATTGGCCCATACGTAAGCAAGCAGAATGATTCTGAAGACACCTTGCTCCAAGCTTTGGGATAGTCTGTATGTCCTAGGATCAGGACTTGTTATCTGAACCCTCTCTTATATTGGTTTCATTCTTGACTGAATGGGTACACTACCTATTTAACAAATGTCATAGAAGGAATTAAGGTCTACACAATGGACTTATACAACATGCAGACAATCTTTGAAAAATATTATGTTTTGCATTTGACCTTCAAAAGCCAAGAACAGAGTACTGAGGCCACATGAGCAGTGTAGCCATTAAGAAGATCTCTAAGACTTGGAATGTTTATATATAGTTTCAAATCATTTATCCATGCCATGATATATAATTTAATCATATACTTTTTTAGTACATGTACTGAATTTTCATGGATACTCTGACAACATGCAGTTTTCATTTTACACATCAAGGCAAGAACATGAAAGTAAACTGTAAATTCAAATATTAAAAACACATTTAGGTATTTTTCAATGTGTGACAATTAAATAAAATAAATCCTTGAATAACAAACATAAATATTACTTACCATCAAAATCGGCTTTGGTTTTAACAGGTACACACACTTCAAGAAAGCTTTCTTCCCTCCCCGTTACTTTCTCACATTCATAACAGCAAGTTTCAAGGCACATGCGACCAATAAATTTGGACCCTACAACATCAACAGCCTGCAAAATATAGTAAACTGTTCATCACGAATACTCAGCACTAAGTCAATCGAAATAAAAATATATTATTATAAAACAGGTTTTGATGTAGGAAAAACCTATTTTTGGTAGCCACTGTGAGACCTCAAAAGAAGTTACACTCTCATGGTCCCCCCCTAGGACTCCATAAGATAGACCAACCAATTACAAAGAATTCTCTTATAGCTGGTCTTGGCCAGAATAGTGCTTGTTGGCACAGTGATGGAATATAAAGGACTCAGAACAGGAGGGCTCTACCTCCTATCCTACAACAATTACCTAGGCTCTGTGTCTTACTTACACAGATGTGACAACACAAGTCGGCGGCCATCTTCATTATATGCCAGGTCTGTGCAAGATAAATGTCCAGCCCAGTCCCATGCCTTTTTGTCAGGGTAAGTGGGTGGGTTTGAGGACTCATAGCAGCTACCAAAAACAGGTTTTTCCTAACAAATTTTAAACATTACCTTGTAGAAATATTCAAATGATCATCTTACCTAGGGTTGTGAAAAAAAAAAAAAAACTTTTTTTTTCATTTTGTGTTTTTTTTTTTTCTTTTCCCCCAATTTTTCATGTTCTGGACCTTTCTGGGGATCCTGCCAATACTTGATATGGACATATGATATTTGTTAAGACTTCCACCTTCCTTCTAGATTAGAGGAATCATTAAAATAATGATATTAAGGGTAAAAATGCTTCTTTAACTGATAATTAAAACCTGAGATATATAAAGTATTACTAAGAATTTCACTTACAGTCTCAAAATATAATGGTATTTTTGCTAGCTATTTGAGTATGATATTTGCTTTCCTTTATTGCTGAATTTTGATGAAAAACAATTTTCTTTTGAGGTCAAAATGTGAAGCAATGAAATAGCCCTGTGAAATTAAATGAAGAAAATTTAAATAAAAAATGCTCTTGAAGTTACAGCACAAGGAGATAAGTTTTATAGATATAATGTGACCATTATAATACAGCCTATAGGGCCTCAGATAAAAATGATAATTTTTGTCATTCAATGAATCTGAACATGAAGCATTTAAAATAAAGGTATCCACTCATAAAAAGTTTTCCTAAAGCTTTGAATTTTTTTATGGATGTCATTTATAATAAGCTATAAAGAACAAAAGCAAGACCTTCATTAGATGCTTCAGCCATGAAAAGAAATACATATACTGTATACATTTCTACAGAAAAAGAAACACTCAACTGAAAATGCTCTTTGAAATCACACTGCCAATATAAACTAAAAAAAAAAATTCCATTTTTGCCAATACTGATAACTTTTTCAATTATTGAAAAAAGAAACGCTGAGCCTGCATCTCTTTCACAAAACTTAAAAGAAAGGTGCAGACAGTTTACATTGAAACAAAACATTAACTTTGGCCCAAAATTATTAATGAAATTGCCTCTCAAAAAGGTTAAACTTTCTAGTCTGAATCGGTATCATTGCCTGAAGAGTGACCTGCTTCGGAACCTACATCTTCTTCCGAGTCTTCTGAAGAATAATTCTGGAGTGAAGATTTATCCTTTAAGCTTGATGCAGAGGAGCATCTTGATGATGATGGCTTTTCTTTTTGTGAAAGGGGAGCATCTGCTAATGTTGATGGCTGTGGAGTAGAAGTTCGATGAAGTTTTTCATCTAATGTCAAATGATGAGCGACATATACAAGTTTGGCAGCCCTATCTGTTGACAGACAGTTGCGATCAGAGGAATGGATGTGCGAGTGGCGACTGAATGACCGTTCAACCAAGGCACTGGTTGGGGGCAAATTTAATATTCCAGTAGCCACTTTTGAAAGTTGTGTGTGGCTGCACATACCATTCCACCATGAGGTAGGGCTACACTGGTCCACACTTTGCCAGATGAAGGGTTTACTAAATAATTTTTCCTTTGCCCTAAACTCAGCTATTTCTCCCAAAACCTTTTTCTCATCTATGCTTGGCATCCTTAAAGCTACTTCATATGCCAATTCAATTGCATCAACTGCCTCTTCATCACTTATGTGACATCCTCTATAACGGGGGTCCAATAAGTTAGCAGCCAGGTGAACTTTCTGTACAAGCCACTCTCGTCTCTTGGAGACAACTTCTTTAGGGAAAGATTCCTCACTTTGGAGGACTGGAGAGTTTGGCAACTGCTCATCAAAGGAACTTTGCAAATCATGAAAAACCTTCATGACAATTGAAAGATACTGATCATCGCCTTCAGTCATAGTTATTGCAGTTGCTACTGGTTTTAGTAACTGAAGATATCCTGCAATCTTGTCCCAAAAAACTTCTGAAAGTAGAGTACCCTTTGCACTCTTTTCTAACCCTTTCTTAGCCTCCTCATCAATTGCCAACTTCTGTAGTGTATGCTTGTTTTCTTGAATTGACTGCATGCAGTGAATGATTGACCCCCATCTAGTTTTCACAGGGAGCTTCAAAGAAGTTTTGGCCTCATTTCCTTCACTTTGCAATTTCCTAAATATGGCCAAGAGTTTTTGACTACTCTTAATGTGCTTTACAAGATTAGTACATTCCTTTTGTACCGACTCAATAGATTTTGCTTTCATGATATCTGTGAACATTAGATGAAGTGTATGGGCAAGACAGCCATATGTTTGTATGTGAGGGAATTCCTCTCGTATAACTACCCAGGCTTTCTTCATGTTTGCTGCGTTATCAGTACAAACTCCCCACACCTTCATTGGGCCCACTTCCTCCACAACTGATTTAATGATCTGGCTAAAATATTCCCCAGTGTGACTTTCAGCACCTGCTGAAATGCTTTTCCAAAATATTGGAGTAGGAACTGTTACCATTATGTTGATGATCCCCTCATTCCTGTAATAAGAATTTTAGGCGTTGTATTACTTGAATCTTGGTAATTTAATAAATATTTCTTTTGAGAATAGATGCCAGTACCTATCAGTGTAGCTGGAAATGTAATCAATTATCAACCATACTCTATACAGCAATGTTCTCAGGCTTTAACATTTCATATGGGGACATTAGTAAATGACCTCCCTGGCCGCCCCCATGGAATTGCACCTAACACAGTGCAATTTAAGTATTATCTAAGGTCTTTGCAGCATCTCTTTGGCCCCAAGCTGCCACAATAATTGTTCTGTTCTGCCACTACTACCTCAGTCTGTCTGCTTTCTTCAATATTGCTATTCACTCTCTGACTTCTTCACTCCAAAGCAGTGAATGGCCTTTGCTGCCCCGTGTTTGGCTTAAAACCTAAATTCTTTAATCCAATTCAATCCCCTGGTCCTGGCCACATCCAACCCAATGTGTCTGATAGACTCCCTATTCTGAGTTCAGAGACTGGTATAGAGCATTGCTTTTTTGCTATATGCTTAATAATTGGTTGCCTTTACAGCTAAGCTGGTGGGTGCTGGATTGCTGGTACTTGGTCTACTGTATTATATGTCAGATCTTAATGAAACTGAGAAATTTACTGCCAATATTCATTAATAAGGCTCCTGCTATCTTGACTGTACATAAGGTTAAACATTAATTACCTAATATTTGTCCAACCATCTAAAAGTACTGCTACACTCTGGGATGATGCCACTGCTTCTTTGGCATTGGAGAGACACTCTTGATAGATATTCTCTAGCAGTGTGTTTGACAACTGATCCCTACTTGGTATTTTAAATGATGGCCGCAAAACAGCAAAAAAGTTTTGCCAGTGCTTATTTTCTACTAGTCTCAGTGGAGAACATGATGAAAATATGGCTTTTGCTAGCAGTGTCCAAGCCTGTTTCTTTAATGTAAAAACAGAAAGAAAAAATTACTATACATGAATCAAAGTGTTCCACACTAATATTTCCAATGTTCTATATGAACAGATGAGCTTATTCAATAAACACTGCAAATTTTGACCAACAATGATGAAGTGAAAGGATGAGTAATTTATGTTACTCATAAAACTCAATCTCTTATGGTTGAGGTGAATTTTTCTAATACAGTGACCCCTCGTTTATCGCGGGAGATAGGTTCCAAGACCGGCCGCGATAACTGAAATTCCGTGAAATAGGACAGCATATTTATTTAATTATTTAATGTGTATTTGGACTTTTTAAAACCCTCCCTGTACTCTTAACAACCGACCCTTTACTCTATTAATAACAGGGACAACTGTTAAGCAATATGAATTCGGTAGGTAAGTTTACCGTACCATATAACAGGGGCTAAATTACTGTGGTAAAGTAGCTATAGTATATGACGTGATCGGCAAGCTTTAAATTTTAAAAAATATAGTATACATACAGTAATAATATACACAATAATACAATACAGTACCATGTTACTGTACTGTATTACATGTAATACAGTACAGTTACACTTAAGATTAAAAAAAACATAAAAGATTGTTATTGTACTCACCACGAAAGAAGTTGAAGTAAAACTTGAATGAAGATGGTGATGAATTTGCTGCGCAGTAAAAATGAGGACGATGAAGGTGATGATGACTTTTACTGCGCAGTCAGTGATTGTATTTTACGTCTCTTCAGACGGCGGTGCCATTTCCTGGGGCACCTCTTCCACTTCTTCCGCGGTTTCCGAAGGCGTAATCATAGCAGCAGCAGCAGGAAATGGCTCTTTTTTGCGAGGCTGCAAAAACATTGTGATTGGCAGTTGCTGCCGCTACTTCTTTTTCTGGTCGAAGAGCATCTTGTAGGGGGCCATGACGTCATCGACCATGTTGCAGAATTGAACTGATCGAACCATATCGTCGTCCCATTCCTGCGACTGCTCTTGCAGTTCCTTAGCCAGGTTGCAGAGCCCGGCGAGCCGTTCCAAAGTCAAGCCGTGTTGGGAGACAACTTCTTTTTCTTGCTGCGCTGCTTCTTCTTCTTCTTCACTCACCGACTTTGTCAACTCTTCGAGGTCTTCATCAGTTAGCGGCTGGGAGTGGCAGTCTAGAAGTTTGTCGACGTAGCCCGTGGTCATGTCTCACCTCCAAGGATCGCAGCCAACTGTACAGCTTTCTGTACTGTACTGCCGAGTGTTGGATTTCGGCAGGTGTAAATCCTTTGTCGTCGTAAATAACCTCGGGCCACAACTTCTTCCAGCTGGCGTTAATGGTGGCAGGCTTCATTTCTTCCAATGCCTTGTGGATATTTTGGTGGCGGCACATAGCAATTGTGTACTGCTGCCAGTATGCCTTCAAGCTGAAATCGTCAGTCTTCTCCGGCGGCATCCACGGAAGCAACCAGGTTCGCCAGGGCATTCCTCATGTATAGGGCCTTGAACGCCCTGGTAACTCCCTGGTCCATTGGCTAAATAAGTGACGTCGTGTTGGGCGGTAGGAAATCAACCTGAACCCCCGAATACGACAGATCAGTAGCATGGCCACCAACATTATCCATAATGAGAAGGACTTTGAATGGCACGCCCTTTTGTGCTAGATACACCTTCACTTGTGGGATAAAACACTGGTGGAACCAGTCGGAGGTCAGCATCTTCGTTATCCAGGCCTTTGGACTGTGCATCCAATGTACGGGTAGCAGATTCTTGTTTTTGTTTTTTAAAGCCCTTGGGTTTTTAGACTTGTAAATAAGTCCTGGTTTTAATAAAAATCCCGCAGCATTGCCCGCGAGAGAGAGACAAGGGGAGATGCTACTGGTTCTGAGCATCAGTCTAAGCACCAATCACAGGCCCGATTAGAAATCGGGAAGCTGTGATTTGTCATCTCCCTCCCATGCACCAATCACAGCCCGTGTTACAACGCACTTAGTCACCGAGATGGTACACTTTGTGTTTTCCCAACAATGGAACACGCAGTACCGTATAGGCATCACTTTCCAGATGCTTTTTTGTTTTTTTATAGGAGTTACAAGTGCAAATATGTGTCTTTTTGCTATTTTACACTTGTTTTGTTGTTCTTAGACTAGGAAATGCTATTTATTATTAATATTTTAATGGATTTAATGAGAAATTTTGGGTGTTCATACATCGCGATTTTTCTAGAATTTTCCAGAAAATCCGCAATATATTTTCCATTAAATATATTAAAAACTCTGCGAAGCCGTGAATTCGCGATCATCGAATCGCGAAGTAGCGAGGGGTCACTGTATCATAATTTCTATTTTCACACAGATTTTCTTTTTAGTGCTAAATTGCCTTGTTACCCAAGCTTAGAGTTTCTTTGTCAGAATAACATTAGCATGAATGAATGTGCTACGTACGGACAGTACGTTATCATATTCCCCTAGCCAAACAAGAAGATCTAGTACATTTAATAATCTAAAAAATTTCAATAATACCCAGATGCATAATAAATTATAGGGAATAATTGTATGTGTATATTATGGATAATATAAGCACAGTTAGACATTGTGTGTGGCTTAGGAAGCAACAGAAAAAAAAAAAAAAAAAAAAAAAAAAAAAAAAAAAAAAAAAAAAAAAAAAAAAAAAAAAAAAAAAAAAAGTCCCCCCCTCCACAACCCTAATCTTACCTTACTAGAATCTTCTTCTATAGCCTGTATTCTTTCCGACCTTCTCCGTAACCTCTTGGGTTCTGGACTAGAGTCAGATTCCTGTGTGACTGGTGTTGGATCAGAGTTTGTGGCACCATTTGGTCTCCCTTCCCGCAAATCCTGCGGCAAGTGGCAAAGTTGATCGAGTAGGCAGTGCAGTAGCTCATGAGCATCTTGCTGTCTGTTACCCTCAAACATTGGGTTAACAACTCTGTCCGTGATAAAATTGACAAAATTACTATTAACCTTGCATGTGGCTTAAAATATCTATACATGTTATTTTACTTGCTTTCAGTTATAATTATAATGTAGGGTATATAAATATATTCAGTTATTGTCCTTTGGCCAGTCTGAAAGTGTATGGTCATTATGAATACCTACAAAAACAGCATTAACATCAAAATACATAATGATAATAATGGCTAACATATTTACAAATGACTAAATAGACTATGCTTGCAAGAAAACTTGTTTCCAAACTCAAAACAGGCACTGAAGTCAAACTATGTATACCATTTTGGGAAATACACTCATCATCAGATTACTATATTAATCCATTCTGATG
Organism: Macrobrachium rosenbergii; assembly: GCF_040412425.1. Classification (NCBI taxonomy): domain Eukaryota; kingdom Metazoa; phylum Arthropoda; class Malacostraca; order Decapoda; family Palaemonidae; genus Macrobrachium; species Macrobrachium rosenbergii. Next base: position 39,782,303 of record NC_089761.1, on the reverse strand, counting down.
ACAATTATAGTCGTCATCCATTTTTCAACCTCTAAGATTCTGATGTTGACTACAATCACCATTGTAAGATACGTTAAAAAATTTGCCATAAATTGTCAAAAGCATCATAACAGTGAAATCTGAATATGGTGTGTATAGATGTTTGCTGTCATCATGAAGACTTGCTGGCATATATCTTGATTTATGGCAAATTTTTTAAAAAGGTGACAAAGCGATATTCTGCTAAGGGAACTTATGCCACCAAAGTACAGTATATTTTACATTTTTTAAATGTACTCTGTGGTATCATATGCAACTCAACTAATTTAATATTACTGAAAGGGCACTTTATCATATTTTACAGTGTGTAAACCAAAACTGGATATCTTTTCTCAGATTTACCAAAAAAAAAAAAAATTAGAAGTAAAAACGTTTTCCATTACAGCTAACTTATTCGAAACATCATTTTTTTTCATTATTTGGCATTTTTAAACACATCAAGTTAAAATTCAACTCTTAAAGCTTCAAAATAACACCAAATTCATTAACATAGCATGTAATATAATGTTACACAGGACAATCAAAGCAAATATTTGCAAAGCATTTTTGCTATCTCAGTGAAGAGTGAGTGTTCTGGCACAGACAGATTTTAACACACCCCATCCATCCACACACACACCCACAAATCATCGAATGGTTAAAAGGAATTGTAATGATAAAGTGAAGGTCTCAAAGCCAATAAGGGAACATGTTCTTTGTTCACCGCTGCTTCTTTTGGCCTGCAGGAACAGTTTAGAGGTGTCATCCCTGAAGCTTCTGGTTCAACAAAGACTGAGCAAAGACCTTCATAACTGGATGAGACACAAAATAAGGCAAGAATGGCAATGGGTGCTGTGTTACAGCTGTGTTCACCAGTCATTTGACTATTCCCTGTAACATCAGGTGCAATGGATAATGATTGAAACTTTTAATGTCAAGTAATTTACCCACACCAGTGAGTTAAAATACTTGATGGGAAGAATAAATGAATCATGAAATTTTGGCTATAAAGCCCAGCACAGTGGCACTTTCAGCCATTCGGCACCTAAGACACTCAATAGATGGACTTGGAGCGGTGGGACAACAAAATCTAGAGAATTGGCCTGAAGGGTTTCATTTTAACAAAATTAAAATTTTATCTATCTTGCAGTTCTTCTGCATAAAGGGACTGGGTCATTTAGGCTATTCATTAGGTATCCATGAGCCACACCGGTCATTTAGGCTATTCATTAGGTATCCATGAGCCACACCGGTCATTTAGGCTATTCATTAGGTATCCATGAATCACACAAGTGGAAACCATTTGAAGACAATATTACTCAAGTGTGGTGTTCTTTTACGTTGACAATGGATGAAAGACAAGTCAGCTGATCCTATACTCTGTTGCGTGAACTAGCTCTTCCTGCATGTTGATGACTATATGTACTAAAGTCTGATGTCTTGTAATTTACATGGAGACCAAGTCCCTGTGGACTTGAGAAAACAGGTTGAAGTGCTGACAACTGTAAGGAAGGCATACCATACTCAATTTCTCCTAACTACCTATCTGGGCATTCTACTGGAGACTATCCTCCTGTCCTGGGATGAGAGGACAATCACTGCATCCTTGCTTGAGTCATCCTATTGGGGATGGAGGGCTATGACCTCATGAAGGGCATTCCAAGCATTCTCTGCTGTCTCACTTGTGCTAGGAAGATAGTCCTGCAAGCTGTGTATACCTACTTGCGACTGAATGAGATCTAAGGACAATGGTATACCCCCATCTTTAACATCACCACTCAGATTGTGAATGAAGTCAACTTCTCTGAAAACTCCATGACGATATCCAAAAGCTGGTAAAGGTCTAGCATATCCAATGATTAAAGATCTTTCACAGCGGAGGGAGACAAAAGAGGTCTCTAGTAAACACATATCTCTTCTTTATTAGCACATTCATGAGGAAAGGCAGAGGATGGATGAGAGGCTAAGTGAAAGAACCATCCTACTAACCTTGATGATCCTTTGCAACTTTGCCCCTTCTGTAAGCAAAGAACTAATGGCTACTAACATCCATCCCTGCCAGCTGAATGTGGCAAGGAAGTTTTGCATCAAATACTTAAGTCATTTTACCTTGAAACAGTGACATCATGTTTGGAGATGAAGGAAATGAAGCAGAAACGTCTGAAAAAGGCTGCTATTCCCGAGAAAGGATGATGAGCATGGTAGGCAACCCTGAATCTTGTAAAACCAGCAAATTTACTGCTGAAGATGCTGAAGCATACAAAAAGCATGCAATTGCTTAGATGAGCTGCCTCAGCTGGACAAAAAGTCCTCCTTTAATTCTAGTCATGAAATTGTTCTCAGGGGTTACTAATACCTCCACTGGTAGTACAGGAATTTCACAAGACTGTTGAGTTTGATGAAAGGGGCGAGTTGCAAGACAAAAGTGCTGCAGGAACAAACAGTATCCTCAAACGGATCCAAATATACTATATAACACAGCAATGTACTGATTTTGGACCACTCCTACATCCACAACTACCTGTGAAACAACTACTCCAGAGATGGATACACATATGAGAGCAAACAGTAATCAACTTCAATTCTCTACCACTAAAATACTGTACTCGCACACACGAACATATACTGTGGTTACCTTAAAGCTTCTAAAAAATCATAGGGATGAAAGGCAGGTATCCTTTTGTTGTCAGAGACATTTCTCTCTTCCTTCCCTAAACTAACAAATACACTATGTAGCTCTGACAAAAACTGAATACGTTGGTCCAATGTACCATCACTTTGGTTCCTGCAAAGACAAATAAAGGAATAAGTAAGCTGACTGGTCTTCAGTATCTTAACAAATAAACTGTAAAAAACTACAACTTTCCACAAAATCTTTACATGTATCCTGAAGGATAGAGTAGGTATTAACGAACCCTTCTTCATCTGGATAGGTTTTAACCAACCAACCTCTACACCTGTATGATTTTAAAACATTTTCAACAAGATTTATAAAAACTCAACAGTCCACCACTGGACTACTTGGAGCTTATAAGTTATAAATGCAAACATCTTTTTCAAAATTTACTTGCACCAAGTAGTGCACGGCACTTAGGTAAATGGGGAGGACAAAGGTGAGATACATATGTTACAAAGACTACCATTCCTATTATCAGGACAACATTGTCTGTCAACAGAGTATCACTGAAAGGTGCTATAAGTGAGAAGGTACTTGTACTTTATTGTCAATTAAAAAACATAGCCATAGATAACCCAACCACTGACTTACATTAATTGGCTCTCTTAGGGATGGCCCACAGGGTAAGTCTAATGACACATCTGAAATTTATCTAATCTGAAATTTATCTAGTAATTCGTAGTTCTTTAAAGACCAGAAATTTGGATAAATTAGAATTGATGATATTCTGACAAAATGTTCTCAACTGATTTCCAAAACTTCGACATTCGCTGTTAGTCAAAGCTTGAATGTTTAAATATGCACGTATGGTATAACTGTACGTGATGACCAGAATTGGTTCACGTACGATATTCATCAAAGATCCATGGGTCACACGAGTATAACCAATTTGTAGATAAGATAAAATTACTTCAGTATGGTGTTTTTTTTCAGTTCAAAGAATGCCAAAATCCAAAAATGGGGTTGGATGTTTTAATTTTTCCCACAACCTACATGACTAAAAGACTACATCCAACAAACAGTGGTTTCTCGCATCTTGGAAGTGTTTCGTAAACAGACGATAATTACAATACAATTCTGACTTTGAAAGAGACGTAAACATTCTCCTGGCAAATATATGGTAGAACATATAAAAGTATCAGAAATGGTTCATGAAAATTACAAGAACATTTATGGATGTCAACTTTGCAACATCTATTACTTTTTAATGTACACAACACCTTTCTCATTATTTACAATGCTGGAACTAGCTGCTTAAGAGTTAGCTTTGAATAATGAAGATTATAAAATATACACACAAAGTCCCTATCAATTGCAACACTGTCTTATGAATAACTAAGGTAACCTAAATGACCAACTTTATATTTGCCTACCCAGCCTGTAAGCTAGTAAAATGCTTGGTGAATAGACAATCTCCATAACTTGGTACCAGGGATAGACTTTAGCTCAGCAACCAAACTCCCAAAAGTTGATCTTTGTACAAGAGAAACGTAGGCAATCACAACAAGAATGGAGAAGCACTCACCCTGCAGCTTGTAAATGCATATGGAGATGGTGAAGATCATGAGTAAAGCCAGGCAAGAATCTCAGTGCATACAACACTGAATTAAGGAAGCAGGTGTTGCCCAAGTTAGCTATGGGACACACACCAGTGACCCGGCCACCAATCGTCGCACCATCCGCCACACCACCTGTTATTCCGCTGGACTGAGAGGATCCCCCAGCAGTACGGCGGCCACTACTCGTGGTGGTGTTTCTTCCCAAGCTCATTTTCCGCAACGTGGGAGGTGTCTGAGGAAAACAAATGTTTATTTTTATATCAGTATGTTTAAACTTCAGTACTAAAAATGATAGGACTACTGTACATTATTAAAGCTGCAGTTCAATAAATACTGTACCTGAGAAGTGGCTACTGCACACTCTACCTGCAAAAGTAAAACAAGATACCAGTATTCTTGAGTTGTCAAAATGTGTAAATGAAATAAATGAAATAAATTAACATAATCTATAAATACCAGAACATAATAAAACAAAACTGAAATAATGTCACATGCAACTCGATAACTCCAATACAACTACTCACAAGAGTTGTTTGATTCACTGAATTTGAGCAGGTAACACAAGAGAAATTCCTACATTAAAATATTCGAAAAATTATTTACGAAGCATAGAGATATCAAATAACAAAGATTTCATTTGCAGGAAAACATAATACAGTATTGTATACAAAAATAAATTACACAAAACCACTTTTCTTCCTAAATGTCATCCAATATTATTACAACTAAATTAATTCTAATCTAATGGTACAGTACAACCGTTTGTGATAAAATCTCAGTTCTGACAAGAGCAATTGTCAAAAGACTTCACATCCACACTTAAAATACAGTACAGTACTAATGAGAAAGAATAATCCTCCACAAACTTATATCACAATTCTTGAACAGCAACATTATAAAATATATCCTTGGCAAATTAAACTTTGAAATTTAAGTCATGTATAAACTGTAGAACTGAAAAGAGCTCATCCCCATGGGTTTAACGATATGGTTAATATTTTCTGTTCTTAGCCACGTAAAATAAATCTAATCCTTCGGGCCAGCCCTAGGAGAGCTGTTAATCAGCTCAGTGGTCTGGTTAAACTAAGGTATACTTAACTTAACCCTCAATACAGTAATTAATAAAAATGACATTTTTATAATAAAATAGTGTTATGTATACTTACCAAGTTAAAGTTAAGTATACCTTAGTTTTACCAGACCACTGAGCTGATTAACAGCTCTCCTAGGGCTGGCCCGAAGGATTAGATTTATTTTACGTGGCTAAGTACCAATTGGTTACTTAGCAACGGGACCTACAGCTTATTGTGGAATCTGAACCACATTATAGTGAGAAATGAATTTCTATCACCAGAAATAAATTCCTCTAACTCTTCATCAGCCGGCCGCGGGAATTGAACTCCGGCCCATTGAGTGACAGTTGGAAGCTCAACCGGCTCGGCCAACAAAGGGCTATAATTACCAAGTAACTACATAGCTATTAGTTTCATCTATTTGCAGTAGTTTAAATTCAAATTTCGGGGTAGCAACACCGATGTTCTGTGTAGGTGACTAGCCTTACCCCCTAACGAGATAGTTAGGAATGACTTAGCAGAGAATCCTCAGTCTGTTTATGCTTATGTCCATCAGAGGGGAGGAGGGAGGGCTCTGATCATGTAATTACTTGGTACGTATATATAAAACTTTACTTTATTATAAAAATGTCACTTTTATATAAGTATAAAACTTTACTTTATTATAAAAATGTCACTTTTATATAAGTAACTTCCCAAGTACAGTAATTACATAGCTTAATTCCACATTGACAGGGGGTGGGATACATAATCTACTCTAAAACATTAAGTCATGTAATGAATTAGAAATAGAAACGTTGCTAGCATTGAAAACAATGCTTGTCATTCCTTAAGAGAGCCTGCAGTATAAATTGCCTCTGGTTGGTGCTCAACTTAACCCATAGTGGCCCAGCAGTAAGTACTCCGATCGCTACCACAGCATCAGTGGAAGTTGTGCAGTCAAGGAATTATCTGATGGTTAGCAGAACTTTAAAGGTGCCCTTGCCCTGGGCATAGTACCATAATAAAAAAAAAACAGATTATGTTGTTACCTACACTGAAGTAAGACCTAAACCCATCCACTAAGAGTGCTGGCTGTTCTGGGTAAATTGTATACTGCCCGGCTCCCCAAAATTCAACACTTCACTATAAGGTGAATAGGCAGTAGGAGAAAATCCTATGCTTCCTTCCGTGATACCCTGCCAGTAACTAAAAATTGTAAGGTACTGCCAAATTTTTAAAACTGTTTAAACTCCCTCAAAATGAGAAATGAAGAACAATCACACCACCAGTAGGTTGATTGGTGAATGGACGTAAGGGATATATAGTGTTTGAAAGCTGATGAGGCAGAGGCTATTCTGACATCTTTAGCTTTCACTAAGAGGAGGAAAATGCTTCTCCTAAATCTGAGCACGTCTCAGAAGATAAACTCCATTAGCATAAAGGGCAAGATGTTCTAATCAGAGAACAAGACGAACTCTTGTCCTAACTTCCTGGGCTATGGATGGCCTGGGACTACCAGCTCTTTAGGCAATACCATACCATCCAGCTGGGCAGAGCTCTCTAAATTCCTCCTCAGAGCCAGTGAGCGCTTCTGGCTCTCAGAGAATGAGCTGGTACCAGGTGCAGTTGCCGCCAGGAGTTCTAGTCAGAGGAAGAAAGTAGTTCTTGCCATTACACCATAGGTTCTGGATGACCTTCGAACCTGAACATTCAAACTGGGTGGCAAACTTTAGTCTTCCTCAGAGTTAGTGAGTGCTACTGGGTGCTCAGAACAAAAGCTAACATCATAGCCAAAGCTGATGCCAGGCTATTGTTAGCGCCAAGAGAGCAGAGCGCCAGTCCAGCTATGAGCCCAGGTGTTGTCTGGCGCTCCTGGAAGACACGGATGTCCGTAAAATTCCTAAGGGAAAAAGAAAAATGGATCCAGGTCTTGGATAGGTCCCTGTCCTTGACTAAAATCCAAGGAGAAATGAGCAAACCACATCTTCTTCCTTGCCTGGGTGTGTCAGGAACTTCAAAGGAAATTAAGATATGGATGCCAAAAAACTAGGTCTCCATGCTTACGAGCTTCAGAAAGTTGATCCCAGGTATAGAAGACGGCAAAAGAAGACTGACTTTGATGTCTTGCAATGGTCTCTGCAATACGTCTAAAAAAGATCTTCAATGATAATCCTCCAGACAGTCTGGAGTCTGTCGTGAAAAGATCTGATTACCTTGGAAGATCTCTTGAAGGAGGTTGTTCGAGAAAATACAGTGGGGGAGAATCCTGTAGAGTCCGGCCACAACTGAGCATGTTCAGGAGCATGATATGAGCCAGAATAGGGCTAAGCGGACAACGTAACTTGGAGTTAGCACGAAGATTGTGTCGCTCCTTCTTGACGGTGATGAAGGGCGAGAAGAGAGGTAGTCCGACAGGTCTGTCTAAAGCATGGAGCCTGTTGCACATGCTATAGGGATGATATGGACCACAAAGGAGATAAATAAAGATCCCTTGAAGGGGCAAACAGGTCCAAGACAGGTCTGTCCCATAGATTCCACAGATCCCAGCAGCAGGGGGATGGACGGTCCCCTTCTGACGTCTCAGTACATCTGATAGGGCTTAGTTCTATGAAACGATCAAGTGACTAGAAGACCTGACTGATCTGTCCACAGAAACAGGTCTCTTCCTACAGAAGTGGGGGGATGTGGGGTAGAGCCTTGCTTACATGAAACATTAGAACTGTGGTCTATACTGTATTTATATTTTTACATATACATGTCCTAAACTGAATTGTTTTATTATAATAATTGATATCTCTACTTTTATAAAGCAATTCACTAAAATTTCACGTTAATGCAGAGAAAATGAGTAATCTGATTCAGCTTTCCTGGTGCCACCTACATGACCCTTTCAGGTATTGAAAGCAGGCATCGTGATAGATGAGAAAGAAGTGTATATAATCACAAGGACCCCTTTTCTCAAGTTAAATTAATCAAGATTGTTTTTCCTACAGTTCATTCTCCCTCTCTTACCACAGCTGAGGTAAAAACCTGACAAGATTTGGAGAATGCAGTTAGCAAGGAAGGTTGAATAATCCTCACAAGCTTTAAACCCAAAGTCCAGGTCTACATATTCATAATTCAATGTCCTTGTCTGTTTTATATATTCTTGCATACATCCAAGTTGATTTCTGTAATGTTCCTTAACTCTTTAAGATTCTTTTACTGCTTACAGTAAATTTGTCAAGGTAAAGAGCTGGTTATAATGTCACTTTGAAGCTATATACCGGTACTTTAATGTATGATGAAGAAAAAATTTAAAAATGATGCAATGAAGTCCACCAAAAATTTACTGCAGATGATGCCATTTGCCTTCATCAAAATCTCAATAGTTTCAGGATCTCAAATCGTTAATAAATTTATTTTCTTGTTAGATTCTTTTTTTCATTATGTCCATGCTGTTTCTACTTTTGACAAATTTACAATTTAGCCTTTGTAAAAAACATATGAACAAAACCCTTTACACTCACCTTATTTCTATCATCTGATTCCCCAGTGCTTGAGGTGCGAAAACGATGACTTGTCCGTGGTTCAGGTGCTGGGGATATATCAGAGTTTAACGTTCGTTTACGAGCCTGACGCAAAGACAAACGAGACTTATTTCCGCCCTGCCCTGAGGTTTCACCTATATTTTCCAGCGCAGTCATGATTGCTGAAAAATAGTCTTAGTGATTACCTAATCACTTACTGATTTTCTTGCACTCAGTACAGTACTTATAACAAGCCATGGGCAACAGCAATAACCAAATATAATAAAAATTTATATTTCAAGAGATTTCTTTGAAAATAAAAACAGCTTCTGAGTTCCCACAGTCCACATCAATATACAAGTAACTTTCTGGAAAAAAAGAAATCTAAACTTTGTGATAAAACCTAATTTGTAATCTGAATTATGATCCAATTATCCTCCTGTTCCGGTATAAAAGTAGCACAGAAACTTCCAACACTTACGACTGTTACTGGTATTTCTGGGAAACTGCAAATCTACTTGTGATTCAGGCTGTAGCATAGCTGCCTCCCTTCAGTCAACACTTCTCCGAAAAATGCTATTCATCAAGCAATGCACATTTTCCCAGACCTGAAAAGAAATACAACGTAATCAATGAACGAACATGTTTTCCTCACAGCTGTCCCTAGAATTAATACGAGATGAACAAAGTAACCATTGGAGAACCAAATACACAGTTACATATGGGTACATATATATATTTAAAAATAAATCTCTACAGAGAGCTTTCAGGAATCTGTTTGATTCCCTTTTTCCAGATTCCCAAAGGCTGTCTGCAGAGATTTATTTTTAAATATATGTACCCACACATAACTGTGGGTTTGGTTCTCCATTTCAAGACTCAGGCTAGTACTATGTGAGTATTTTTTAAAAGTAACCATTCCAAAGTTTAAACAAAAAATTTTTCTTGATCTAAAAGCAGGAAAACCCCTGTAGCCTAACCATTACTAAGCTTTTAACATAATTTTCATGACATGAGATGAAGCACACCGTAACAATTAAAAGAATAATTAAGTACAGTTTCCATACACATGGAGAAAATTACACATTAACAGAAAGATCTTTTACATTAATTTTTTGCAACTGTCTACTCTACTAATAAAATGAAAGTGAAAAATTCCACCCAATAAAATTGGTAGGATATAAATACAGTATATTATCATATCAAAGTCTCCCTATAATACAATATAATGTGTATCACAGATTATGATTTGTGTTACAATTATATTCTATGGGTAATAAACCCTGTATTTAAACTCTGATGTCACGCAGCCCTGAGCCCACCTCTCCCACCATTGGCCCCCATTTAAGTATGCAGATTGAAAGTGCCCAGGTCTGAGCTTTAGGATGATCTGTAATGTCCCTGGGGTAGGGAGTTACTGTCCTGACCCCCCGCCTCTTATATTACAGTATAAAATTAAAAGCATATCTTTAATCCAGTAAAGTCACTTGTCACACCTAATAGGCTATCCCACTCATGTTCAAGTATACAGTGGGCCCCTGCCCATTTGCGGTTCCAGATTTAGCGAAATTTTTCTGCGGAACATATATGCACATTATTCATGGAAAATTTGCCTATTCACAGTATTTTTCATAGAGAAATATTTACTAATTACTGTATTTTCATATCATTTTTGTGGCTAAATGCATTTTTAGAGTTTTTTTTTTTTTGGTGTTTGAACTATCACAATAGGTAGTTATAAGCGTTTTTAGAGGGGTGTCAAATATTCGCAAATTTTAGCTGTTCGTAGGGGCTTGTGGTACGCATCCCCTGCGAATACCGACGGTTGACTGTACAAATAATTTCTTTCCTAATCACTAAAATGCAGTACGAAAAGGATGATTACATGCAATGCATTAAGCAATGAGCTTCAGCCAGTCACAGGAAGTTGTTTTAGTGACGCAAATTGTTATTTAATGAATCCCAACAGGCAAAAATCTTCTTTGATCTGTCAGTGTCCAGTTATACCATTTTTTAGCACATAATACTGAATCAGGTGATATTTTAAAGCTCATGGGTTATATTTAAATACTATCTGGAGATCTGGAGTGTATAAATCTCCTTGACTAATCTGTTCATGAATTGGACATTAATAATGCCTGACTAGAAAGAAAAACCGACTTTCTGAGAGAGAGAGAGAGAGAGAGAGAGAGAGAGAGAGAGAGAGAGAGAGAGAGAGAGAGAGAGAGAGAGAGAGAGAGAGAGAGAGAGAGAGAGAGAGAGTGTGTGTGTGTGTGTGTGTGTGTGTGTGTGTGTGTGTGTGTGTGTGCACCAATACTATAGTTATCCTCAAATACAATATTTTCAATATTCATAAAATTACAAACTAAAAGGCATAAATTTGTATAAATATCAATGCACATACTGTATGCAGTAACGTACTGAGTCATATGCTCAACAGATAACATGCATGCAAAACTTGAGGATGATTTTATTAAAAAACTATTTTAATGCATCATGTAAATGAGACATTGCAATCTCTGAGGTTGGATGGCATTTGCTGTCAATGCATCTCAGAATCTGGAAGTATTACATTATTACTTCTAAACATATTTTAACCAAACTGATGCCACGCCACCTCCGCAGGATGGCCTTCAACAACATTTTTTCATTATCTGGTCACTGAGAACTTTTATCAGATTTTCCTTGTAGAATAAGTGACATAGTGAAATTTCAACATCTTAATGCTGACCTCATCACTGCATTTATGGAATAAGAATCCTGCCCCAGAGTTTGTAATCCTGGGATCAATTTATCATCTGCTCCTGTAATCAATTCCTTTTTTTTGAGCAAACTACAAATGGTTAAGATTATTCAGCTTCAAAATGTAGCAATGTTAAACTGAAGCATGAAATGATACAACACTGACTTCATCAGTCAAACCAGATGTGATCATTGACCCAGTGTAGTCTGCAGCACTCATTTCCAATAAAGCGCAGATGAACTAGAAGTATACAGGCCAACTCTCCTACTAAGCTACGGCAGCCTTGGGTATCATACTCTCTAAACCGGGTATCTCTATGTTAACTTCTCATATTTACCTTAAAGCATAATTGGTTTAGTTAGCTCATCTTGAAGTTTTGAGTGCTGAGGTATAAGCTATCTACTTTTCTAATGTTCTGTTATGAATATTTACTAGAATATATACTGGAATCTCGTTACTTAAACTCTTGATAACACCTTCAACTGATTAATTTGTTTGGCAGGATGGTTGTTTCAAATGCACTATTTTACTATACATGTAAATATTGCCTTTCTGGAAAAATAAACATTTGAGTTGTTTAACCAAATCATTAAGAATATGAAAAAAGAAAAGTGAATATATTATTTTCTTTGGCCATGAATTTCTTATTTCAGCAAGATTGTCTCCGGTATTTCATTTATCTTGCTTAATACTTAGAAATACATTCTTGTTTCAGAAGAGATTAATTTTTTTTTCAACCTGAAAGAATTTAGGAGACATATGTTTTTATCATACTGTGTATGTGAGTTCAATTGCATTTACACTGTGTACTTGAGTACAACATAATATTATATTTCTGAAATGTATTGTTAATGACACATATATACGTAGAGGACACAAAAAAAAAAAAAAATATGGAGAGGTGTAAATAAAATTTTTTTCCTTTTACCACCGTGATCTCAATCACAATTTTTAGCTCAATCATAAAACATGTGGTCACTAGAATGAGTTTATTTAATAAATCTGAATAACTCAAAAATCTTCACAGATCATACAGGGTTAAATAAGTCCGACTAGTGATGGCCAGTAGCAACCCAATTATATAAATTTTGGATATTTAAGGTTATTTCCACCAATTCTGAGCTATAAAGGAACCGCCTGGCCAAATTTATGTATGCAATATGGCCTAGCCTGGTCCTTGGGGGAGTATTTTTTTTTTTAATATATTATTCCGCTTAATGGCAAGGCTCTGGTCTAAATAAGGCCTAAGACTTTTGTATCGGTAGCTAAACCTTGTGGCAATGGCTTTATTTGCATCTGCGGCATAACCTTGACGAAGTAATGCAGGACTCGGCCAGATCACAATTTGTTTTAGGCTAATCTAAGCCACTGCAGAGGACAGCAATCAAATCTCACCAAACACCGACAGCGAGGTCGGCCCACTCTTTCCCTTTCGCCTAAATACCATGAAACCGGGCTTTCAAGAAATGGGCACCGAGCAGAGCAATTAAAGTTTGGGCACTTTAAACAAAAGATCAACTTTAAAATAGCCGGGATCGCTCATCACACGGGTTAGGCCTAGGCCTATTCGGTGGGCATTTGGAGTTCAATATTGACCGAGTAGCTTCTATTCTGCCCGTGTCATTACCCTTGACCTGAGGTTGGGCTAAACCAACCTCTCAAGTCCGAGCTAAAGAGGTTTTAAGCTGCGTTCCGCGAGGTTAGGCTAACCCACGGCCCACACGATGCTTCGGGAGCGGAAAACGGACACGAAACCATTTCGCTCATCCGCCGGAAAAGAAATGAAAAGAAATCTAGAACAGGATCATTTCAATCCAACATAAAAAAAATTGGTCGAATTTGAACGAGCAACTTTGGCCCCCTCTTTTTAAAAGGTTAATAATAATGAGACAATCGGGGCCCCTCGCCGTTCGGCCACCCTACCTATCGATTCAAAAACGCGAAATCTCGGGGGGAAAACTGTCAGTTGGCGGGAAAACCGGGGTTTCATAGTTACCTCTAGACACCCATGTCATCCAGGGCAAGTTGTGGCAGTTTGACAAGTCTCCCAAACAAAACAACAACAAAAACAAGAGGTACACCATCTGCGGGTTCGTGCTGCTTCCACCGCCGATACAAGGCCAACCTCACTGGGGCCGCGTTCAGTAAGGGTTGGGCGCTGCGAGCGCTCGCGTTTTGGCGTTCGGATGTCCTCGCTCAGGGATAAAAATTCATTCCTTCGCTAAATTTTACGAGGGAGAATTTACCCATGAACCATCGTCAAAGCAAAATACTGGGCTAAGGCTAAATCCGACTAATTTACAAGCCCTCAATTATTAATTATCTGGCGAAAGAATGATTTTAAAAAATTAATTTTACGTAACGATCACTTTTTATAGTTGTAGGGTTTTAGTTGCTGATATTTTAAAATCATGATATGTTTTATTAATTTATAATACAGTAATTTCGATAGTTAATTGCACTATTTACACCATTTACCTGAAATTTCATACATTGAGAATATACTGAACACCATATTCGAACATATTCCTGCATTGAATTGGTCTAAGGAAAATGGTTTTCGGCAACGACGTGTATTATTGCTTGTTCTGTCGGCCTATAACATTAACGATGCTACAAAACATATCATAAATGTCTTGGAATAAACCCAAACTGGAGTCATATCTTTCCTTCTCTGTAGCTATTGGTCACACCTCGAAATTTCCCGATTTGAGATCCTGTTTACTTTCCTGAACGAGACCTAGGTTTTGGCGTATTCTTCATCATGTAGAACAATGTTTTTCACGTTTGACATTTCTCTGCTGAAAAATTGTCACTTTAAGGCAAATTCTGACAACATTCCGCTTCATCTGAGTCAGACTGAAACTGCTGGATGCTAATTTCGATTTAGAAAGGTTATCTAACATCTGGAGACACTTAATGGACTCATTCAAAGGAGAAAGATTGCGTTCGAATACTCTTGTCAAAGTAATAGTTTTTGAAATCGCTATTATTTTTCGTTAATTGTCCATGTTTTTTAACTTAAATATTTTTATAAAAGTCATATGATATCAAAATTCTTTAGATTAACTTTATATTTATGCAAATCTGGATGCTCTCTATGAACTCATTAAGTCAAAATCAGTTATACAAAAATACGAACATTTCCTGGTTTTGCCGGGAATCTGGAAGATGAGTTAAATGTGATCGAATTCATTTTCTTGCCCAACCGTCGATTATTTTTTGAATTGAGCTAATATTTTGCTCATATGATACCATTGAGAATTTCTAATGTTACGGACCATCACTATAATTATAGTATTTGATTTTGCCACATGCAATAGAAATATTATTTTGTTAATCACGTAGACGTTACATTATATATATATACTGTATATATATATATATATATATATATATATATATATATATATATATATATATATATATATATATATATATATATATATATATATTCAGGACCTCATGTAAACAGGCGATGAGGACGGACAGAAATCTTGACTTTTTTTTTTTTTTAAATAAGGAGCTACGTTAGATACCGTTCTGTTTAAATGAGGTCCTGTTATTAATTGTATTAAAATTGTATTAATGCACAGAACAGTTGTACAAGTGATCAAGTTTAATATATATTATATATATATATATATATATATATATATATATATATATATATATATATACACACACACACACACACACATATACTATATGCGAAATAATGGCGAATGTTTATTTCTCTCTTAAAGATTTAAGTCGGAAAATCACTTCCAAAACTACTCAAAATCTCCAAGCAACAATCTCTGCTTCATGTAAACAAAACGTTCAAATTGTCCTTTGGAAATGAAAAGGATTAGCGTTGAACTGAAAAGTGAAATGGAAACAGATAAGTGGAGACTAGTTACGTAAAAACTGATAACTAAAATCACCAGGAATCATTCCACAATTGACACATGGGTCTAGTCTTAGCTTTCTGTGACGCATCCGCTCAGTCTTCTTCTTCTTCTTCTTCTTCGTATTATTATTATTATTATTATTATTATTATTATTATTATTATTATTATTATTACAGTGAAAAATTAAAGAAACCGAGAGCTCTTATTGAATTGCGTATAGAATTTAGGCCAAAGGCCAAGCACTGGAACCTATGAGGCCAATCAACGCTGAAACGGAAATTGACAGTGAAGGTTTGAAAGGTGTAATAGGAGGAAAAACCTCGCAGTTGCACTATGACTCAGTTGTTAGGAGAGGGTGGAAAGTAAGATGGGAGTAAAAGAATATGAAAGGAGGTACAGTAAAAGGAACGAAAGGGGTAGCAGCTAGGTGCCGAAGGCATGATGCAAGAAACCTTAAGTAGTGCGTACAGTGCACCGCATGAGGTGCACTGACGGCATTAATCCGATGGGGAGAGCTTTTATTCTCATGTGCATTTAGCTACACGTTTCCGTTTAGAATTTGTCGATTTTAAAACAAAATTGTCAACACACGAAGATTCAGTCGCTCGAAAACTTTAATAAAATAATCTTTTCAGCTCTCTTTATCAGTTTCAAAAAACGCAATGGCTCAGGGATGGAAATTTATCAGCATTTTTTTAAAGTAAATAATGGCTGTTTGCGTCAGCTCTCACTGATAAGGAAGATATAAAGGCACCGATTGTCGCAGGGTGTAATTCTGTGCGATAAAAATGAAGAGGAGGAAATATCCACATGTGATGACTCACCACAAAATGGAATTTTTACTCGATTGATTTATGGCTTTTAAAACTGGCGTCACATAATCTATGTTATTGACGCCGGAATTTTTACTTATGATCGTAGACTAATAACATATGAAAGAGGCTTCACCAAACGCCCCACCCCCCAAAAAAAATAATAAATAAATAGAAGTATAATTTAGTCGAAACAACGATGGCTACAAAGACAGTCACACTTTTAGTCAGGGTAAATGAAACAGCTGTTTATCCATATTATTGTACAGGTAACACACAGTTTATTACGTTCGACATTCAGCTACAGCACAGCCTTCAAAAAAAAAAATATGGTACTATTATTTTTAAATATACTATTTCTTTGAAAGTGACAATGACCCTATATATACGAATAACAAAGTGTTATATAATTCAGACATGAAGAAAACTTGCAAGTCCTCCGTGGTGGAATATGAACTGAAAGATGTAATCATAAAATTACTTTTAACGGTTTGGTGCGAGTGGCCATGCATCACAGTGAGACCAGTAAACTAACAGGGTGTGGCTGAATGAATGATAACATACTACGTAATTCTGACCGGCCTTTCGTATCATGGAGTTTTACAAACATTTAAGTATGAATATTTTTTTCCACTTTATTCCCTCATTATACCATTAGACGAAGGCAAATACCTTTATTTTTAGTGAACCCTTTCCAAAATTGCATGAATGTTTATTATATTTATTCTCGATGTGAATTTTTTTAAATTTATCTTTCAGAGAGGATATGTATCAAATAAGCAAAAATGGTGGACATTGGCTGCGCCACTTCAGAGTATCTCCTCAATGACGATCTTCCTGCCGCCCTTCGGAGCCGTCTTCGGACTGTCGTGGATGACTGCCATGCCCTTCAGGGCCTCCTGGTTGAAGGGCTCGCTTGCCAAGACCTTCTGGAACTGCAGCGACGCCTGGAGGATGTCGCCAATCCGGAGGTACTCGTCACCTGATGCAAGTAAGGAATCCCTTTCTTCGATCGTCAGTTGGTGCGGTTTGGTCTCCTCTCCTTCGGTGATGGTGACCGGAGGCGTGTCTCCTGCGAGATCAATCAATCAATCAGTCAATCAATCAGTCATTCACGCAGTGAATAAGGAATAACTAAAGAGATATACAAACCGGCAGATAAACGTTAGGAAAACGACAAGAAAGTTCCGGGGCTAGACCCATAACTGATTTGAATATAGAATTTAGGCCAAAGGCTAAGCACTGGGACCTATGAGGTCATTCAGCGCTGAAATAGAAATTGACAGTAGGAGAGGGTGGAAAGTAAGATTGAAGAATGAGAATATGAAAGGAGGTGCAGTAAAAGGAACGAAAGGGGTTGCAGCTAGGGGGCCGAAGGCACGCTGCAAAGAACCTTAAGTAATGCATAACTGAAATCGAGTTCAGATCCTTAGCAGACAACTCAAAAACTAGCCCCCCAAAATAGGCCTATGTTAGACCTCAAAAGAGCAAGAAAGTTCATCTCAGCCTGTTACCTTTTACTCTGCCGGGAAACTGGGTCTAAGCTTTCTTACAAACAAAAATCAAAGGCTTCGTTTTCTCAAAGTCACTTCTATTTCTGTAGAATATTTAGGGTTTACATGTGGATGAGAGTTAGTTTTGAGAAACGAGGACAAACTTATCTTAGAATATTGATTAGAACTTTCTTCCGAATTGACATAAATTGTTTTAAAAGTGACAAATTTTGCATTAGATTTGAAAAAAAAAGCATTTCTTTTAGAAAAAGGAAAGAACTTACTGTTGAAACTATACATCTTGGTTCAGAGAAGTCAAAGATTTATCACAGAAATGATTAAGAATCTATTTTATAAGTGACAAAAAAATATTATCATAGCATAAAGAAAACTATAGATTTGTTTTTACAAATGGCAAAACGACTTGTTTCAGAAATGACAAAGAATTTACTTTAAATATGAAAAAACAACAATCTATTGTAAAAATTACGGAATTTTATTTGGAAAGAGCAAAGAATTTGTTTGATAAAACATATTAGTTATGTTATGAAATAATAAACATTTCACTTAGAAATGACACAGAATTTGTTTGAGAAATGTCAAGTGTATGTTTTCAAAACCAGAAGAGCGGTTGGTTGCCAGTGCACGATAATGAAATCTTCAGACTCACTGAAAGGGAACAACTTTCACCTTGGGCATTGCGGACAGGAGGCATGGGCGCTCTGATGACCTCGTATCGGGTCAGTTCTTCTTCTCTTTCTTTTATGTCCAGAGTCCATTGCCTCAGGTCCTCTCGGATGGCGTTGAGTCTGTTGGAATTAAGACGTAATCAAGAGTAGTCTTCATTCTGGAACCGTTTGGAAAGATGAATAGTTTTGAAATATTTCGTGCTTTTTGCATTTGGAGGATGATACTTTAAATATATGTATACACATATATACATATATATGTACATATATATATATATATATATATATTTAGATATTTTTATTGTAATCTATCAGTGTTCTATGAAGTTTAAAAGAGGCCAGGATTGAATTAATGTCAATCAAAATATATGGTTTTGTCGTGTAAATTTTAGCTTTTTAAACTCTCTCTCTCTCTCTCTCTCTCTCTCTCTCTCTCTCTCTCTCTCTCTCTCTCTCTCTCTCTCTCTCTCTCTCTATATATATATATATATATATATATATATATATATACTGTATATATAACTGCTGCTTAGACCGTGGTTTAGCACCGCCCCTCATGGAGACTCGAGACTCATGACAGACGAATTCAGAAAAGTGGAGAACTGTAATCAGATAGGTAATGACTTCTACTGGGAGGGGCTATTACAGAGGTGGATAGGATGGGAGGGGGTGGGTCAGGGAAAGTGACATATTGGAAGGCACAGATGAAACGAAGTAAAGGTCACCTGAATGAGAGATGGAGACTCGGTATAGAACAAAGGGAAGGTATGCATGTGATATATGTCGGCGGGGTGTTGAAGATGATGATTTTGATGAATTTTGCTTATATATATATATATTTTAAACTTATTTTCAATTTTCCTTTCGGCGCTGAATGACCTCATAGGTCCCAGTTCTAGGTTTTGCCCTAAATATATTGTCTTATGAATATTGATATATATAAACAATAACCATAAAGATTATTTAATTTCATCTCAGGGTCATTAAAAATTAAGCATAAAGGGGTGATTAGGACGAAGGTAAGTACAAGGTCCAGTCTGGTTCCTTTAAAGTTTACTGCTAGGTGGAGTGGCTCCTTAGGATTGATTGATTAATCGACTGATTGTGAGTAATAGCGTTGCAAGTATCAGGGACCAGTGATATAGGGGTCTTAGGAGTGATTCTAATTATATATATATATATATATATATATATATATATATATATATATATATATATATATATATATATATATATACATTCCTTTTTTACAGGCAACTACTTTTGAGAACCAGCTGTGCCCCACTCCAGTTTATGGCATTGTGGCCTTTATGAGTGGGGCAGAGCTGGTTTTCAAAAGTAGTTGTCTACAAAAGGAAAGGAATATATATATATATATATATATATATATATATATATATATATATATATATATATATATTGTTGTTTATATTATCAATATTCATAAGATAGAATATATTTAGGAGAAGGCCAAGAACTGGGACCTATGAGGTCATCCAGAGCTGAAAGGGAAATTGAGAGTAAGAGGTTTAAAAGGTGTAACAGGAGGAAAACCTCGCGGCTGCAATAAGAACCACTGTTAGAAGAGGGTGGAAAGTAAGATGCTAGAAAGAATATGAATGGAGGTACAGTAAAAGGAATGAAAGGGGGTTGCAGTTAGGGGCCGCTGCAAAAAACCTTAAGTGATGCCTACAGTGTACCGCATGAGGTGCGTAGACGGCATTACCCCGCCCACCCTAGGGGGATATTCACAATGTTATTTGCACTTACTCATTTAAAGGAAGATCTGACACCCTGGCGGCTGGCTTGTCTGCGATCAACACTCGACTTTGGGGGTGGAGAGACGCCAGGCGATCTTCCGTAAACCTGGAGAAAAAACAGAGGCGATTTTATGTCACTATTCCTTCATTTTTTTAGTTCTCTGTAAAAGAAAACTTTTGTACCGGCTTTGTCTGTCCACACTTTTTCTGTCCACCCTCAGATCTTAAAAACTACTGAGGCTAGAGGGCTGCAAATTGGCATGTTGATCACCCACCCTCCAATCATCAAACGTGCCAAATTGCAGCCCTCTAGTTTCAGTAGTTTTTATTTTATTTAAGGTTAAAGTTAGCCATAATCGTGCTTCTGGCACCGATATAGGATAGGCCACCACCGGGAGGTGGTTAAGTTTCATAGGCTGCGGCTCATACAGCATTATACCAAGACCACCGAAAGATAGATCATTTTCGGTGGCTTTGATTATACGCTGTAGCTGCTGTACAGAAAACTTGATTGCACCTTAGAAACTTTGGCGCATTTTTTACTTGTTTGTAAGTGTCAATCCTCCCAGTTGTACACGGATGGTCTACTAAAAGAAGTTGTGAGCTCAAGGGTCAATAGGTGAGCAAGTATTTAATGTCATTCGCTTACAGAGAGTGGAATTCTCTATCTGTCTTTGTGTTCCTGAGTCGTGTGATCTGAGTAGTTGACTTTTTAATTTGATGCAGAGGGAGGAGAGGATTCTTTCTACTTAGCTATCCAACTTCTTGAATTCTAGCTTGGTCTAGTTTTAACTTTCATTTCAGAAAAAATCTTTTGAGTGAGTCTAGTATGAGTCTAATAATAATAATAATAATAATAATAATAATAATAATAATAATAATAATAATAATAAGAAGAAGAAGAAGAAGAAGAAGAAGAAGAGGAAGATGAAATTCAGAAACACACAATCTTAAGAAACTCGAAGGATACCTCAGCAAATCTGGATAGGATCCCTCTTGGCCTGACCTGAGGACTCTGATGATCCTCTCCAGCGTCCTTTTGTCGTTACAGCCCCTCACGTAGCTGTAATCCAACTGCTCGACCTGTAAAATACGAGACTCATTACAAAAACCTGAAACTGAGGAGCGACATTGACCTAACAAGACTCATTACAGATGGCAAGAGTTTAGGACAAGTCCAAGTGGTATTAACGTTAACTGAGACTCATTACAAAATCTAGGAGCATTAAGAGAGAATCATTACAAACTTCAGGCGTCTACTAGAAGAGTTTGTTGTTATAACAATAACTGACACATTTTGACAGTGCAGAAGAATTGAGCTGGAATTGGTTGAGGATAGAAATTGACCTTGTATGCGACTTATCAAGAATTTCAGTCAAGAAACAGCACTTTATAATATTCGTGTAGTCAAGAACAAGTAGAATATAATTTTAAATGAGACTCATTACGAATGTCACGAGTCATTCCAGGTTAACTTTTTGCCGCTTAATAAATGCATTCTTTATCGAACACCAAACACACACACACACATATATATATATATATATATATAAATATATATATATATATATATATATATATATATATATATATATATATATATATACATATATATTAGTATGTGCTCACAGTGTTTCTGTGTCGTAAGGGTTCTTGACTACCTGCTTGGTTGTCAGAACTTGCGTGATCTTGCCTAATTTGTTATTCATTGCAGAAGAATATTACAACAACGTAAGCAGTTTATTTTGGCACGTAAGGATTTTGATATCTTTGGTATCGCTGTTGTTATAGTTGTTGTTTTTTTGTTTTTGTGTTTTCTTTCTGTTATTTTGTTTTCTTGATACCAACGATCAGAGTCTAACGTCGATTACGAAAGCGACTTAGGCATATTTCATTAGAAACTATTATGCCTCTGCTGACTTTAGAAGAGAGAGAGAGAGAGAGAGAGAGAGAGAGAGAGAGAGAGAGAGAGAGAGAGAGAGAGAGAGAGAGAGAGAGAAGGTAAATGGTTAGGATATTTTCTTACCTTTAGATCGAAGCTTTGCAATAACGAAGATTCATTTTGGAGAGGCATCCTTTCAGTTTGTCGTTTCTAGATTCTCAGCAATAAAATACTTCGACGTTTATATAAAAAAGTTGAGTAAATTGATTAAGTTCGTTTATTCCACGAGGAAAAAAAGGCACGAATTGCAACTATAACTAAAAAAAAAGGAAGGAAAATATCACATCAACAGTCCCACCAAAGCACAGCAGTCTCCCCGAAAGTTTATCCCGTTTTCTTATTCACTCCGTTTTCTTTTTGTTTCCCTGGCCCTCGGCGTTATCCTGTTCCAGGTTCGCTTGAGTTTCCTCAGCTTCGTCGGTAGGACGTGCCCTGAGGGTCTTCCTCATTATCCATCCGAGGACGACGGTGCCGTACATCAAAAAGAAGGGGATGAATGCGATCCAGCCGGGCATTATGTTCACCTGTCAGGAGAGAGATCGTTTGTAAAGGAAAGAGGGGGAACTATTTTAAGTTCCAGTAAGCCTGGCGGATGCTTAACCTACTTCAGAACGTTGATAAGCCGGCTTTGTATCAGCACGAACCCTTGCCCCAAGGGGCCCGTAATTATGGTAAAGCGTTGCAGGGGATAAGTGGACCGGTTTGGACCTCTGGACTATATCTACCAGCGGAGATGGCCTCGTAATAAAGAATTTATTCTAATAAATGGGACATAAAATCTCTTATGACAGTTGCTTTTGGGCGCGATTACACAGCTCTATTAATCAAGAGAATGAGAGTAATTAACAATCATTTGTGGCATAAAAGTTAATCAGGTGGCTCTTTGCATTACACCACCCAGTTTTGAAATCAGTAACCGTTTAATTCCACATTGAGTTCAGCAATCCTTTGAGTCAATAATAACTTCATTAAATCTTTTGATTCCCCATTAACTTCAGCGATCTTTTGGTTCCTTATTGATTCGTCAACTTGACTCCATGGTGACTTTAGTAATTCAGTATCTTCCTTTAGATTATATTCTGAATGACAATCACCACATATTAAACTCAATGCTATTTTTTGACCTATAACCTTCCTTCACTTAAGAAGCAGTATGTGCCACTTCTTTCATGGTTAAGTTCCACGCTTCTTTACTCCCGCTTTTTTTTGGGGGGGTGGGGGGTCGTTCCATCGGCCTATGCTGGTCTCGGTAAGTTGGGCAGAGTCCAGAAATGCACAAGAGGCCTCTCATTCCTTTTCACATCTTACCCGGCCTTGGAAATAACGTAAGAATAAATACCTGACAATGACGTCTTGCTCTTGAATGTTAAATGATACTGAATAAGGTTTAATAATGCCTGACTCTCAAAAGAATCTAACAAAACTCTTAAGAGTTTTGTCTTTTAAGAGTTTAAACCCTTAACAACGATCTAACATCAAATATGGGTTAATAGCAAAAATGCATGTTAATAACTCTTACACGCTTAAAAATATACAACGACAATCGCGGTTAATAACACTGACGCTCTTTTAAAATAATCTAACAACAAATGCGGCTTAATAACGCTCACGCTATTAGAAATAATATATCAGAAAATAACGGTTAATAACTTTTGCGCTCTTAAAGCACTCAAATAACAAATAAAAGTTAATATTCTAACAACTAATACGGTTTAATAACGCTCGGGCTTTAATAAATAATCTAAGAGCAAATACCTGTTATTAATAGTTAAAGTACTCTAATAACGAATAAATGTTAATAAACTATGTCACTCTTGAACATAAAAATGTTAATAACTGTCACTCTTGAAGATAAACTAACTGCTAATATGGGTTAATAACGCTCACACTATTAGAAATAATCTATCAGTAAATATTGGTTAATATCTCTAGCGCTCTTAACGTATTCTAATAACACAAATATGTCAATAAGTCTGTTATTTTGAAAATAAACTAACAACAAATACGAGTTAATATCGCTCACGAAAAACAGAGAAGTAGAGTGAAAATAGTCGGGAAATAAATGTACCGCTATTTTTCATGACATTCACGATTTTAAATCTACCGACACTTTCACATAATCCTGCGTGATCACTTTTCATCATTTCAGCTTCCGAACGTCAACCACTTTTCCCCCTTTAAACTTCCGAACACTGGAATATCCTTAAATGCTACTTTTCAAAAGTCCTGTAAGTCACTGTTCTGCACAGCCAGAAACAATCGTTTTTCTAATCTTCTCTCAGCCGAGTTAAAAGAACACCATCTGATGACAATGTTTGCTCATATGGTCGATTTTGTTCTAGTCCAATTATTATTTTTGCGTTTAAATGCTTATTTTATTATTATATTATCCGTATTTCACTTAATTGGCTTTCTGTTCATTCTTTTCTCTTCTTATATAAGGTAATTCTATCGTAATTATGATAAAAAATATATATATTTTTACGCACCACTGTCAGCAAGACTTCCAAGGTTCTCTTCTTCCCGCCGAGGGATTACTAACCTAAAGCGAAAAAGCACCCCAGGTTACGTCTACTTATAGAGCCCAAATAAATCATTCGGATGAATATTACAACAGCTATTGACGAGGGGGAGACTCAAGAACCCTTGAAAATATTAGCTCAAATCATCGATTGGGTGAAAGGTCTATTTTATATGACCAACTGGGGATCGTAATCGTTTGATCAATATCCTTCAGACGTTTGATGGAGTTTTGCCATGACTTATGTACCGGGTATGCAAGTTAACGAAGACCTCAGACTCAGAGCAAGTACGATGTCTTTTTCTTCTTCTTCTTCTTATTAAATAATATTTGACCTCGTATTTTAAGACATTAAAATGGGCGTTGCCAGGAATTTAGCTCTGAGCTGTGGGCAAAAATTTATCTTCACACAAATTTTATTGTAGATTGTAATTTAACATCTACATTTACTGAAATTTGTTATAATCATAACTTAATTGTTTCTACTTGACAAAATTTAGGGTGCTTGCCATGAAATTAACTGAAACACTCGGGAAAGCCTGCATATGCTAGTATATGTATATATATATATATATATATATATATATATATGCTTAACTGATATACATGCTTAGTACATAAACTACGCTTAACTGCATGCACATGACTCACATTTTCTCGACGTGCCTGGCGATGGCCCGGCCCATGAGCGTGACCTTGACCTCCAAATCCGTATAGGTTGGGATTTCCCTGGTCATCTTCTTCCACCTCCCTGTCCTGGTCTCCTGAAACTGGAGTGAAAAGCGAAGTGAACATTCTTTTAGACCGTCTGTAAGTTTTAATTAAACCTTAAGTGGCTGTTTTAAGTTGCCACAATACAAGCAAGTCTTCTGTTAAATTTCAACACCTTTTGCCAAGCTTTAACACCAAATGGCAAAGGAGGAAGGTGTTTTCAATACCAGAAACGTCCCCGGTGTTCTGGTTGAATTATTGAATATGAAATAATTGCAACGTTGCTGTGCTGCAACTAAATTACACAAATTTCTCTAAACGCTACCTCTTTAGTACGATTTTCCACCAATGCAAAATGACTGATAGGGAAGAAAGGACACTGAAGGTCAGATGTAGTAGTAATAGTAGTATTAAGTCACTCAGTTTCCTTAAGGCTTTGACATAACAATAAACACAGAGATAGACCCACTGATGTTGTTGCTCTTTACGCGTACGTGATGTAAAGTTTAATCTCAAAATTCCATGACGGTTATGAAAAATGACTAAATCTCATTCGCCCCCTATCACGAATGTTATTCATCTCAAACGAAAAGGTAATTATCTAATTTCTGCAGTTATATATAAAGACTAAGGTATTCCTCGGGAAGCTAAATATAGTTGGGTTCCAGTGTGAGGAATGGAATTCCAGCCTAGTTGCCGTTATTTTTTTGTGTTGCTTTTAATTTGTCTTTGAAAACTGAAAAATGCATTTTGTCTTTAGGTGAAATACAATGGCGAGGGTGAGGGGGAAACCTAATCTAAACCTATATTGCAATGTGGTTGTCTGTGAGCATATCACGTTTATTTATTCATACTTTGCCCCATGAATATACATACTAACATACATAGCCCACAGTACGTGATTTATTGCAAGAACTCCAGCGGGAATAACTATCTTCGATGATAAAAAATTATTCTTCGATTGCTCTACCGATTTATGAGTCCATTTGATCAATGTGGCAGATGTTCACAGAATTACTGGCCGGTACATCAATGTATTGGATGTTAAGTTACGAAGTTACAAACCAAGAGTCGTTATGGAAATCAATAAAATTCCTGTTCTATTGATCACTGAGGTTTATGACAGGATTTCTTTTTTGGGGTTGGCCAAAAATGACGTGGATATAAAATGTAGCCTACATATCATGTTAGCTTAACCTAACTCGGTAGTAAAATTTTACTTTAAACCATTATTACAAATTGGGGCTTGAAAATATAGTTTTCTTTTTTTTAATACGTGTTTCAGGGTTTCTGAAGTTCATTTCTTTCGCTGTAAAGTTTTGTATGATACCAGTATCTCTCCTATGAGAGCTGTGTTCAGTACCAGCCCCACCGGAATGAGTGGTAAAATTTTATAAGTCGCCAATAAGACTCCAGCTAGCCACTTTTGCATGAAAACCATTTTATGTCTTTCATGCAAAAATGGCTAGGAAATGATAGGGAACTAAAAGAACCTAAAAATACCAACCTAACTTAATCTTGGGGTGTTTACTGGTTACAATTTTGCCGTATTAGCTATGGAGCGAGGGTGGGGCTCGGTATTGTCTTACTCTGTAAGTTGTAATTTGATTAATTTTTTAATTTATTAGTTGCGCATAATATTTGTGGGGTTCAAAATAACGAAAATGAAGAGCTCTTTTCAAAAATGAGTTACATTTTCATATCGTGTATTGGCAACTTATAAAATAATACCGAATGAATGTCTAGACAAACAAAGACAGTAAATTTATCAGTAACCGTAAATTTGCTATAGATTTGAGCATGAGTTTTGTACTAATCACGTTAAGGAGACTTGAAATCACAGCATAAAAAACCTCAATTTCAAGTAATAGTTTAAAGTGAAACAATACCAACCTTTTGTTTTTGCATTTGTTAATATTAGCTAACCTAATCAAACTTGACCTAACCCCAAAAAAACTAACCTAACATGTAGGTTACAACCTAACCTCACATACCCAAACTTGTAACAACCAAACCTAACATAACCCTACTTATTGTAACTATAGCTCACCTAATCAAACTTAGCTTTCCATAACCTAACCTAGCCTATATTACCTAACCTTACCTAACCTAACCTTACCTTGCCTAACCTAACCTTACCTTCCCATAACTTATCTAGCCCACACTCTGTACATCACTAGAAATATAGTCAATCTGGAAATAGCGAAATACAGATTGATTTCCACTTACCAATCAGGAGCCGTCCAGGGATTCGATACCTCCGTGAAGAAATGGTATTGAATTTTCTTCTCCTGTTTCACTCTTTGCAATAGCGTTCCTGTATTTTCCTGAAAGAAGGGGATTCTGATGAGCAATAATGATCATATCGTGACATGTGGTTATTAGGCAACATTGAATAAGCATGAAATATTGCACATTAGTGGCAGACATTGCTATGGTATGATTATTTACATTAAGATAAGATGATGAATAATCTGTTTATAAAACAGAATAAAATTAAATATGCAGTATGAGTAAGATATTTGAGATAAATCGATGTTACTGATTAATCTCAAGATGTCTAATGATTTATGAATTGTAGAGAGAGTTTATGCTCACTTTCTTGCTCCATATTGTATGCAATTTCATGTATGACTGTGATATTGCAAGATGTTTATGGTGGGACATATTCCAGATAAGAGGGAAGGGTGGAGCCTCGTTAAAATTATAAAAATGCATGAAATAGGAAAAAATTACAAATATTGAAAACTGCCATAAAAGAAGGAAAAGTAAAGACAGCACGAGTGATTAAGAAGAAAAGTAAGACCCACTACCTGTTTGAGACAGGTACCAGTTTAGGTGTTTGATAGACAATGAGTGAATAAATAAATAGATAAGTGAATTAAGTAAGGCAGTTACTTTTTCATTTATTGCAGAGAACTTAAAGTCAAACACAGGGATATGAATGGTACAGTTTTCTACACAGGGTGCTCATCCCTGATGAAGCAGTTAAAGGTGAATGTGACAGACACTGATGTTTTGCTGTTCTGGGGAGCCACCCATAATTAAGAGAAACAGCTTTTGCGGCAGAAGTCTCAATAGTGAGTGACCCGAGATCAATCCCACTGGGGAGGGGTGGGAGATGTCTTAGGGTCTGTTTCCGTTTAAATCTATTTGTCCTCTTTAACCATTGGCAGTGAATTTTGTACCTAGTGATTAGTCGACTGATGTGGGTTGCAGTAGTGGGATGATGGTCACGGTGTTAGAACCTCATACCAAGAAGACTTGCTGAGAAGTATGTATGTATGTATGTATGTATGTATGTATGTATATATATATATATATATATATATATATATATATATATATATATGTATATGTGTGTGTGTGTGTGTGTGTGTGTGTGTGTGTGTACATACATACTGTACATACATACATACATTATAAATATTATATATATATATATATATATATATATATATATATATATATATATATATATATATATATATATATATATATATATTTATATATGTATATATATATATATATATATTTATATATATATATATATATATATATATATATATATATATATAAATCAGACTTGATATATTTCTATTTATATCTATCCATCTATAACGTCTTGCTTATACATTGGCCGCATGATGTATGAATTGCTGCTAAATGACGAGGAAATATAAAATTAGAAAAAAATTCTCACTCAAGCAGCTATCAATATTAGGTACCCTGCAATATTTACTGTAGTTTACACTGAAATACAGAATTGTTACATACCTCTTCTAGCTGTATTTTGTATTCTAAGCCCCAGGAACTCAGCTCGTAATTTTGACAGCTAATTTCACACTTACAGTAATTTCGTCTGGGCAGGCCTCGGCTTACCAGACAACTAATACTACGATATAAAGCCAAACATTGCTGGTCTAGAACGCCGTGCGCTGTGTCCGATTCTCCTCGTGAGACTTCGGTAACTTACTATTATCAAGAAAGTCAAACGAATGTTCGTTATTGGGCAAAGTATGTAACTACGAATACCAGTTGCACACTCAGTATTATTTTAGGAGTAATTTGGTGTTTTTATAAACAAAATGCCGCAGAAAAAATGCATGCTTAGATTTGTTACACCGAATCGGCGTCAACCGGAGTATGTTTACAAGCGTTGCCATGGAAACGACAATGGGGGTTTTAATAGCATCACATGTTATATACAGTGTTTTCAGCGAACATGCATATTAAATGATCAGCGATTAGCACAGCAAGAAAATTATACGTGGCGTCCATTATCAAGAGTTATGTACTAAGTTACATTTTGTATGATTTGGTGAGTAAACAGGTAATATTAACCTCATTTTTACATAGATTAGTGTCATTTTCAATCGGTTTCATTTCTCATATTTCGCTTACTTCTTTTTCCTTTCTGCCGTATCGGTAATTGCTGTTACTCTTTTATATTTTTCCTTGTCTTGTAAGATTGACTCCCCCCCCTTCTCTCTCTCTCTCTCTCTCTCTCTCTCTCTCTCTCTCTCTCTCTCTCTCTCTCTCTCTCTCTGGTATAACGTTGTGTGTTTGTGTGGGCCAGCCCTAGGAGAGCTGTTAATCAGCTCAGTGGTCTGGTAAAACTAAGGTATATTTAATTTTTGTGGGCGTGTGTGTATGTATACATTTTACATGTACAACAGTGAATGTTTATGCGTTCTCACGCACAAACACACACATACACACGATTTTGTATACTTGAAGGAAATCAAAATATTGAGTTTGATTTCCATGTAATTGGAGGAGATTGCTTGAAGAGCCCATGTATGCTATTAAACCATAAAAAAACGACAAAAAGTATGAAACAAAAATTCAGGTGGGAGTTTATTTTTGCAGATTAAACTTTTGTCTTCACCAAGCTTTCCAACAGCTTCCAAAGCTCCGGAAATCTTTCCCTTCTTTCGTGATTGACTTTCTCAAGATGCTGTCTTGTTGGTCGCTCTGGTCTCTGTGTGACTCACCGCCGCTTTCACTAGATCCCGGAAGTGTGTGTCAAGGTACAGGAACTCTCTCTCTCTCTCCCTCTCATACTCTTGTATTTTAAG
Source organism: Macrobrachium rosenbergii (assembly GCF_040412425.1). Taxonomy (NCBI): domain Eukaryota; kingdom Metazoa; phylum Arthropoda; class Malacostraca; order Decapoda; family Palaemonidae; genus Macrobrachium; species Macrobrachium rosenbergii. The sequence goes on along the minus strand of NC_089761.1, from coordinate 39,751,840 downwards.
TTTGTGTTATTATAACCTACATAGTAGTTATATTTATGATTACAGCAACTGTAATCACTACCACTAGTACTACTACTATTAACAGCTCTCCTAGGGCTGGCCCGAAGGATTAGATTTATTTTACGTGGCTAAGAACCAACTGGTTACCTAGCAATGGGACCTACAGCTTATTGTGGAATCCGAACCACATTATGACGAGAAATGAATTTCTATCACCAGAAGTAAATTCCTCTAATTCTTCACTGGCTGGTCGGAGAGTCGAACGCTGGGCCAACAGCGTGCTAGCCGAGAGCTCTACCCACCCCGCCAATGAAGAACTACCTAGGGAAAAAAAAACCTGTTTCGATTATCGAGAGATTAACTTACTTGGTTTTACTCCTTGCCAGAGGTTGCCATTTTATTCTGTCTGGAACGTAATCGAAACAGGTTTCGTGCCTCCGTCCCCTTTAGCCAAGCTCACCACCAGGAGACTTCATAATCCATCAGGGCAAACTCTCCGACATTTAGGGGAGTCGAATGTGCACACTTTCCATGACACATTCCCCAGTGGGGTGGAAGGCGTTACTTGGTTTTTGCCGCGTTCCTTCCTCAGGTCCCTGGCTGCAACCCCTTTCGTTCTATTTACTGTACCTCTGTTCATATTCTCTACCTTTCAGCTTTCTTTCCTTAACCCTCTTTTAACAATTGTTTCATTGTGCAACTGCGAGGTTTTCCTACTCAATTTCCCTTTCAGCGCTGAATGACTCGTAGGTCCCAGTACTTGGCCTTTGGTCTAAATTTTATATTCCAGTACAGTGTACACACACACACACACACACACACACACACACACACACACACACATATACATATAGTATATATATATATATATATATATATATATATATATATATATATATATATATATATATATATATATATAGAATGCCACTCAGGTTACTCGGTTGTAAATGAACAATCCCATTTAACACATGAAAATTTACATACGGAAAAGAATTATTCACGAGGGTGTGTTATGGAGGTAAACACCTGCATATATTACGGAATTTACGGCTGTATTCCAGCCCGTCATTATCCACAGTAGTTTAGCAGGTGTTACAGGTGATAACAGGTGTAAACCAGACATGGCTCGAATTTCTTGAACAGTAACACGCAGTGACACTTGTGCTTACTTCCCAGCTCAGAGGGCTATGTCCTAATGTAGCCCAGGCCCGAAGAATGAATTGAAAAAGAAGGAATATTTTATATATATATATATATATATATATATATATATATATATATATATATTATATATATATATATTTTATATATACTGTATATTATACACACATACATATAATATATATTTATATATACAGTATAAATAAAGATAAAATCCACGAAGGAAAGGGAAACACTGGAGTGCTATGAGGCCTTTCGACTGTCTGTCGTCCTTTACTTGCAGAGTAGGGAAACACTGTGGTGTCGTCCTTTCGACTGTCTGTCGTCCTTTACTTAGCAGAGTCTGCTGAGTAAAGGACGACAGACAGTCGAAAGGCCTCACAGCACTCCAGTGTTTCCCTTTCCTTCGTGGATTTTATCTTTACTTATATATTCATCACGTTCCACATTTTCGTGATTCAGTTACACACACACATATATATAGAGGTCTCAGCTATTGAGTTTCAGTTGCAACACTGAGATGAGGATTAAGGATTCAGTTTTTATAAACAAGAGTTATCTCTCACGGTTGGCGTGGATTAAGGAACAGACGCTGTTGTTTAAAAGAAGAAGAGCTGTTATCTCACACGAGTACTAAAGCAACTTTAGCCTGCCCTTGAATTATTTCTAGATATCTTACAACTAACAGCAGTTTAACGTTGTTCCTGACCTAAGCTAACATGTATTTTTGCGTTTAACATTAAATTTAAGAGATTTATCTAAAAATGTATCGCATTTGAGATTGTAATATAGCAAAAAATAATCGTAATGATGTAGCTGATAAGTACAGAAGCCATTAGCTTGAGTTTTGTTACGTTGAGGCGGTAAAACACACACACACACACACACACTAAATAACAAAGATACTGGTACAAAAGACATTGGGATCAAACGCTACAAGTACATTCACAGACACTTTCCAATATGGCGACCATGGCAAGCGGCCATCGTCACCAAAGCGTTCAAAGTCAACATCTCAGGCAAGCAGATAGTCATTGTAGTGTGAAGATCATCAAATTCTGCAGAACAGTTTTTCCTGCAGATTGATTTTCATCTTATTTATATTTTAATCTGGCTTGTATACTTCATACATCCCTGAAAATCTCTAAAAGTACTGTCTTCATTTAATTTCACTTGCCATTTTTGCAAATTCCAGTATTGTAGGACATTTATGCACTCGTATTTATAGGCTCAAGTGTCTGTCAGTCATTGGTTTCTACTCGGTTTGTTTTTATTTTCTTTGTCATCTGCCGTGTTCTGTCAGTGCACATGCAATTATCCTTGTTGCTGCAGTAATTTATTCTTTGGTATTTGCAGTGGTTTGTCAATTTTGCAGCAGGGCTTATAACATTTTTGTTTATTTTCTGTCATCTTGAATGTTTTGCCAGCGTTGCAACTGAACTTTTGTCATTTGTCATCTGCAGTTCTTTGTCAGTGATGCAGTTGAACTAGAGATTCTTATTTAATTCTTTGTCATCTGCAATGACAAAGAATATTTCACTCTGTCAGCTGTAATTCAATGTCAAAATGGACAAAGTCAGAGAAACAACCCACATTACATGTTCCAGTTGAGATCACGACTATCTCCTTTATGTTGCTCTTTTATCTTAAGAATTATTTTAGAGTAACTTCCAGGTATTTGAATGAGGTTCACAGAAGTATTTGCTATAACATGTACATCACATAGATTGTGTTCTTTTTAATTTTCACGACAACCATAATTTACAGCACATAACCTAAATGTTCACACTCCATACAATTCAAAATTGCTCATTCATGGGAAACCCAGAAAATATTAGGAATAATGATGGCGCGCTCATAGTGTTCAGAATCATGCTACAGGTTCATGACTCAGTGTTCACAGAAGAGAGTGAACGCGTATTCTTCAGGGTTGCCTGAGCCTCAGTAGACTTTGCCGGTAAAACACAGGGGTCTCTCGCATTCTGGAATCCCACGTGGTTGGATAGCACTGGGTGTCGTTGTTCCAGGTGAGTTCCATGTAATTGTAGACTGTGGGCGCTGGATCGTTGTAGTTGAGGGCCTCACACACGCGGCAGTAATGGTGTGAGTTGGAGCCGTAATAGCTGTGTTCATTCAGCACTTTGAAGTGCGACCGCCAAGCGTGGTACTCCATGAACGCAGTCCTGTTATGTTCAAGATACCTGGAAAGAGTGGTTGGCATCAGTCATTAGTCTGATGGCCATTTGTTGAAGCACAGCCCTGGTGTGCACACTGTTACCAGATCATTTCTGTGATTCTGCTTACACCTATGTCAAATTAAATCAGAACTGGAACCATGAACATTTTCCTTACATGAGGTATTTACCCAGATGATAGGGAGACTGAAAATCATCCACGTGGATGAAAGAATTGGGAGGAAGGTACTTCCGGTAATCTTCTGTTTTCGTTCCCATCACCACGGGAATGGCCCCCTTCTGGAAAGACTGCCACCACACCTGGGGAATGATTTGAGCCATGAAGCAAAACAGTGGATTCATGAGACGCAAAGAGCAGTTCCTAAGAAGCGGCAGAACTGGTAGAAATATTAATGTTAAGGAAAAATTAGATAATATTAACATCTAAGTTATTACTGATATCAGTAACACTGCCTAAAATGGTTTATTATACAGTTATTTATATTATATATTATATACTTTGTTGTAATGGTAGTTTCCACTACAGTGTATATAGGGTGGACGTGAAAGTCTTAGGTTTTAGGCACCGTGAACATCTAGGGCAAACGAACCTTTTCTGTGATGTAATCCTTACAGTTGGAGTTTTCGAAGGCTAAGAAGAACTTGTATTCATTTAGCAAGACGCAATCTCTGTTTAGGTGACCTTGGCACCACTTTATTCCAAAACATATGCCATATATGTCGACATCTATATACTTCCGAAGTTGTCTCACGTACCCAGTTCGATTATTCGTTGACTCACAGTTTGTCAACATAGCAGCTGCCAGTTTTGCCTTGATGTTGAAATAATCCACCTTTTCATACTTGGAAGCTTCTTTGTCCGTCATTCTGACAGTCCTTCCATATGGCACAGGAACATCACTGTCCATTCTGTAGCTCATTGACCAGTTGAAGATTCCATTGTAGTTCGAGATGTCCTTGTCTTCTGCGAAGTAGAGGGTATTGTAGGGGCTTTCATCTGTTAACCAGATCCATCGCTGATTGAAGTTAGCTCGACTTGGGTATGTCGATGCTCTATTCGTTCTGTGCAGATGGAAGATGATGGCATCTGCTTTCTCGGAGAAAACGTCCTTAGTGACGAGTTGGCAGTTCTTGACTGAACAGAAGCGGAAAGGGTCCAGTTCCTCGCCACCAAACTCTCTTATAAGCCTTTCATTATCGACTTCACTCTGATTCCAAGCAAGAATGACGAAAGTCTTGTTTTGCTGTTTACCCACATCTTCTTCCAGATACATCCTCCTGCCCAGAACAGAGAGGCTTTCCATTTCCTGCCGTGTTAGGTTGCGCCAGTTCTCAGGGTAGGGTGAATCTCTGTGGGAAAAGGCAGGACTGTGTACCGTTTCTGGGAAGTGAGCCCCAGTTAGATTCTCTGGTGTTGTTAGCGCCATAAGGAATTTCCCTGTGTAAATGTTCTTGAAATAAAGGTAGCTGTAGCAGATGACCAGAAACATAATGACCAAGTGCATCAACCTCCATGATCGCACTCTCTGCCAGGCCCATTCAAATGTCAGCCTGAAAGAATCCAGTATCAATCATATTTCTCTACGCATATCATCTATGAGTCATTTCCTGTATAGCAAGTAGCTCCAGAGGACACACAAAGCAATAGTCATTGAACTGAGAGTTATTAAATTAGTAAATGTACCTACAAAACTAAAGAGACACTGGTATGAAGTTCTATAGAATCAGTATTATCAGTAAGTTCAAATGTATTCGAGTCAAAATAAGTTATTCATTTGGATAAGATTGTGAAGTGCTTATGTTCATGATAATGGTGGAAATTTACCATTTTGCGACAACAGTTTAGGAAAGAGAACGCAAGGATGGAAAGAGTGATTAACATCCCCAATCAGGAGGAAAGTTGTTATCAAAGACAGATTAGCAGGTGCTATTTTGGCTTGTCATCTACGCGTAACCTACTCCGAGGTGCTAGTACTATACTCCGTATGGTAAATGTAAAGTAGACGGCCGCGCGAAAATAACGTTTATTAATATAATTTGTCGACGTCGACTACACGTTATAGAAATGGGTGTACTGTACATAATACTTTGATCCCCGAGGGGCTAGTACTAAACACGGCGTCCGAAGGAGCTTCCGCCATGTTTTAGTACTAGCACCTCGGATGAGATGACGCGTAGATAGCCAGCCAAAGTAGCACCGATTAGTTTTGGAGATGAGAACGTTTACATATAGCCGGACTTGTATTTTGTGTTTACAGTCGTGGACCTCTTTTGGGTGGGTTTTTAATACTTTTTTCAGTGCGCTGGACAATGTTCGTGTGTGTGTGTGTGTGTGTGTGTTTATCATGATGCAATAAGCTGCAATGTCAAACTAATTTTTTTTTCAGTATGTTTCCGTAGTGCTTTGAATGTGTTGCTTACTGGTCCTTCATAACTTTGAATATTAAAATTTCCTCTGGCGTTATCAGTGTATCATTATTTATTTATTTATTTTTGTATGATTGTATGTAATTTTCCCCTACGTTGGTTTTTTTTCATTATTACGTATAAGTTTTCTACTCCTTGCCAGAACCTCTGAATGTATTTATATTATTTCATGTGAATTTAATAATAATAATAATAATAATAATAATAATAATAATAATAATAATAATAATAATAATAATAATAATAAGCAACCAAAAACAGCTTAGGTATACAAATTAAATAAGTCTACGGTGAAGAATACATAGAAAATTAGCATTTTCTGTCAAAGTGAAGTAGCGTAAACTTGCATTACAGCAGGATCTTTACAACCCATTAGCCAAAATGATAGACTTCGTAAAAATTTTAAAACTTGGAAATGTAACTTGATTGAAAAATTCATAAACTTAAAACTTGGAAATATGATTTTATAAAAAAAAATAAAAAATAGAACTTGGTGATGAAATTTTATTCATAAATTTAAAACTTGGAAATATAATTTTATTCAAGAATTTAAACTTGGTAATGAAATTTTATCCCTAAACTTAAAACTTGGAGGAAATATGAATGAACATGAGACTTAGTTTTTTCCTCATAACGAGAAGCAGGTTACACAATGAACTAAAATCACGGCAATTCTTCTGTTCGTATTGATTTATCTAATGGTTAATGTATTCATTTATATATTTTCTGTTTCCACACAGGATGGCTTTGCAGTCTACAGCACTTGAAAATGAGCACTCGGATAACCTTCTATTCAGGATAGGTTAACACACTGTTACCTCGCAACAAAAAAGGTAAGACACAAAAAATCTTCCTTTGTGTTATGTAGCACACAACGAGTCACTGTAGACTACAAATGGTCCATACAATGTAAAGAAGGACGCAGAAATAAGATTTTCTCTGACCAGGGAAAGAAAAACGTAATATTTTTACAGTATAGGGAATGGGAAACTGCGCTAAGTTTCTGCTGTTTAATCAAACAACTTGGGTACCTTTTAGCAGTTCTTGGAAGGGGAGGGTTTTATTTAAGGAGCCTTTACATTTAACTGGAGAGAGAGAGAGAGAGAGAGAGAGAGAGAGAGAGAGAGAGAGAGAGAGAGAGAGAGAGCGAGCTATTTAGACTAACGACCTCATCTCGTTGTGAAGACAGGACCAAACTGTGCCTCCTCGTATTGCCCACCTGAAAAAAAAAAAAACAGCGTCACATATTATTTTAGAAAGGGCCCTAGAATAATTCTAGACAATTATGTAGCCAAGGTATTTTTTTACAGGTAAATTTCTTTTTTTCACGTTTTGGGATTGTTTTTTTTTTTTCATTCTAGTGGAGTGGAAAACTCTTAGATTAGAATAAGTTCTAGATTGTAGAGGTTTGCTCAATCCGACCAGACTCGGTTATGGTTATAGGTTCCACTCATATAACAAACAGAAAAATTAAGGCTAAAGATGCATGAACACATGTCTTTATACATTTGTTCTCATATAACTATTCACACCTGCAAATTAACTACTCAATAGCCCTGCTTAGGTGAAGAACATACCCTCGCTAAACCTTCTCTCCCGGGAATCGAACCCAAGGCCTTTCACATATTTTTTAACATTCATTTACATCACAGATAAATGAATGGGATAATGGTCATTCATCGCCTAGAACGCAGTATCAATAATTTTTCAATGGAGTGTCTACCTTACGTCTTCACGAGTCGGTTGACCCACGGATTGGAATCGTAACATTAAACCCTTGTTGTATCTTCTTGTAGATTAATTCCCCGTTTTCGTAGTAAAATGGTTATCAGTGCTACCTGCTTATATCAGCTTCACGTAAAGCTGATATTCAGGAAAACGCGTTTCAGGAATGTCCATTCTGACGTATTTCACAGAATATGATGTATTTATTCTTATTGGCTAGTACTAGACCTCTATTTATCTTCGCTTATGACGAGTGTATCAAGTTACTTTCAGATATCGAACCATAGGAGTCTCCTAATATATCTTGGTATAAACTCCTTATTCTGCCTTCCGCCCGTACCCTTTCGTCTCTTCTTACCCATCTTCTAAACTTCTTCAACTTTACTCCGCAGGGCTCTTAACTGAGTCGCGAATTGTGACTCGGGCGAGTCTAACAAGTCAAAAATTGTGGCGACTCGAGTGGCGTCGAGTGTAGGACGTCGTTGGAAAATTTGCGGTAGTGGTTCTCATCAGAGTCAAGGTATCAGGAGTATTGTTTCGTTGTTTTCTTTTTTACTTGTAAAAAAATCCGTTTCCTTTTTAAAGCATTCCTTTTAGAGAGACATCACATTTTAATCTAGAAAACCAAACAAGGAATAAATTCACAGAGCACTCGATAATGGTTGTAGACGCCTTAGGCAAAACCTTTGCATCTGTGAGAAATCTTAAGAGAATTTTCAAGTCCGTTTTTGGGCAGATGTCAAACAGCTCATGCTGAGATTCACCGATGTCTTCACATCCCCGGCTCACCAACATTGCGTCGAAACCCCATAGGTCTAAAGGCACTATATTCCAGTGTTTCATTACACCGTTTCAGGCCATCGCTACGTGTAACTTCGTTAATTGTTATTTTAATTTGCATGTGACTATTTCTTCTATTTTTTTCTTTCATCACATTTGGGAATTCCATTGTATGTGAAGTTGCTTCACACGTCACGTGTTAATGTTACATATTTTATTTAAAGATGGTAATAATAATCATGACTTTATTCACTAGTAATTTATATGAGTGGATTTTCCACCATGAAACGAGGAACTTACGATCTTAGCGTCTAGAGAAGTCTGTTCACTTACACAAATTGTTACGAGGTTGATCTCTCTCTCTCTCTCTCTCTCGCATTACTTAAGCATTGCATTAATTTTACTTTACAAAAAAATGGCAGCACGATGGTGGGTCCTGAAATTCGTTCACACATCTTCACAGGAATCTCTCTCTCTCTCTCTCTCGTGTTTTTCTTTCTTTGTCTAAATATTTATGCGTTTCTTACATACTCAAGTGCTGTACTTACTTCGGTAAAATGAATAAAGTTATAGTCCCTTAATATTCTCAGCGGTGTAAACTTTAGTCTCGCTTCGAAGGCCCATCAGATGAGACTAAAGCAAACATTAGCGCAATGTTACAGTATCCCACAAGGGCCTTTTCCACCCGTAACCGCATTTATCTCCCGTTAATTAGTTTTATTATTGGAACTGGAGTATGATTCAAGTATAAAAGAGCCCGTGGAACTCAATTACACACAGAATAGCGAAAGGGAATCGAAAAATATCCGATTGCGAAATGGTTCTTTTCATGATTACAGAATAGCACCAGGGCTCCAATGCGCTAATGATACGTCAGTGCAACGAGGTTTCTTTCAAAAATTGGACAGAACGAAAAGCGATACAATCGATTTCGGTTTCAGCAGTGTTCATCCATTCATCCAGTGGATGAACACACCGGAAATTACAACCAGAATTACGAACTTTTCCCAAATTCCCCGTCATTGCCTTCAGTTGCATGTAGGTCTAGCACGGGTGTGGTGCGTTCACGATGAACGGCAAGGGAGAACTCGCAGCAGTGGCTTTGCTTTTGGTTGAGGAGGAAGACGAAGAGAACAGTTTGTGTTGATTTATTTATACTAAAGAGGAAAGAAGAAGAACACTAGACTCTCTTCAAGAAGTTTTAAGTTTCACGAATGCTTTAGAATGCCGAGAACGTTACTTCACTATCTACTTCAGAAAATAACGGTTTGCTTGAGGTAAGTAAGAAGCTGTGAAGAGATAGACATATGTTTAAAGTACAATGTACCTTAGTACTAGCTCAGTGAGGCTTTCCCGTCCATGGCTTACGTTAAAATCAAAACCGGTTTGAATTTCAGCGTCGGTTAGGAATTCACACTAGATAACAGATTAATTAAGAAAGACTTTCAAGTTATATATACACTATATATGGGTTTGTGAGTACAAACATACACACACACACACATATGTATATATATTCACAGATAGATAGACGTAGGTACACTGATTCATGCTGACCCTGAGTGACCTTATCGTCTCTCTTACAAAGGTCATGAGGCCGCAGCAGGAAAAACCTGAATATGTTCTCTCTCACCCAAGAGCGACTATTGAATAACACCCTCGTGAGAACTTCCTTGACTCCAGTCGTTTGTCGTTGGAACTTTCGTTGTGTAAACAACTTTAGCATTTTTTTTATTGTTTTCTCATATGTTTGGCTATATATATGTATGTATGTATGTATAAACACGTAAGTATGTATGTATGTATGGGTATATATGTGTATATATATATATATATATATATATATATATATATATATATATATATATATATATATATATATAAAGTCTTGTATCCCTTAGGGGATAGTACCGTCAGTGCACCTCGCGCAGTGCATTGTAGGCATTTCTTAAGGCTTTTCGCAGCGTCCCTTCGGCCGCTAGCTGCAACCCCTTTCATTCCTTTGACTGTACCTCCGTTCATATTCTCTTTGTTCCATCTTTCCACCCTCTCTCTAACGATTGTTTCACAGTGCAACTACAAGGTTTTCCTCCTGTTGCACCTTTCAAACCTTCTTATTCTCAATTTCCGTTTCAGCGCTGAATGACCTCACAGATCCTAGTGCTTGGCCTTAGGCCTAAATTTCACATTCCAGTCCATCTACTTCCCGTAAACTATTTGCGTTACACACTGGAAAAATAAATATACGAATACTCACTGCTTTTTGTAAAGCAGTATTTGGCCTTACAGTTAATCAATCAATTGATAATGTTTTATAGATCTATATATTTATAGATTTATAGATTTGAAGTGTATTATAGTTTGGCAACACAGCTTCGGATGAGCCAGGTATAGCAAGACTGGGGTATGGGGGGGGGTTTGCTATGTCCGGCCCAAACTCCCCCCCACCCCCCACCCCCTCCATCACAAATGATGTTTAACAAAAGCTTGAAATTATGGAAATTATCCAAAATTAAAAAAAAAAAAAAATTGTAACTGAAACATAACAGTCTACAACCACAGACAAAACTGTAATATTTAGTCTACAATTACGAACGACACTGTGTCAGCCTGGGCTTGGGAATTTACAAGTTACAACATCTGTTGTGTTACAAGTCTTAAAAGCCGGTAGAACAAGTGTGATGTACAGATTATATTATAGAATATATATCTCTCAGCGTCGCTGTCTGTAATTATCGCGCATCGCGCAGCTGCGGTGTGCATGTGTGTGTGTACTAGAGCGCTTCTGCCACGTCGTACGATTATTACGAAAGTCTTTGTGTTTTGTTGCCCTCCGACACTCTCGGCTATTTCTTTGTTTGACACATCAACGGATACGCTTCGCATAATGCTTGTGTGCTTGTAGGCGCGTAGGCGTAGTTCGAAAGAGAGAAAGACAGAGAGTATAATAGACAGTATATATATATATATATATATATATATATATATATATATATATATATATATATATACAATTGCATTTTCCTTTTTTGAGAGAGAGAGGAGAGAGTAGATATCAAATGTATTTTTTCTATCCTTTTATTTTGATAGAGCGAGGTAGAGAATATGTACCAAATGTATTTTCCTCTACTTTTTTTTTTGAGAGAGAGAGAAATTGGATATAAATTGTATTTTTCCTTTTTTTTTTGAGAGACAGAGGTTGAGAATAAATACCAAATGTATTTATTCTATCCATTTTTCTGTTTTTCGATTAAGAGGTAGAGAATATATACCAATTGTATTTTCCCTTTTTTTTTTTTTTGAGAGAGAGAGAGAGAGAGTAGATACCAAATGTATTTTGTCTCCGTTTTTTTTTTTATAAAGAGAGATAGAGAATATATACCAGATGTATTTTTCTCTCTGTTCTTTTGTTTTTGGTCTCGGTATAATGCTGTTTGAGCCACGACCCATAAAACTTTAGCCACGGCCCGGTGGTAGCCTGTCCTATGTCGTTGCCGGACGCACGATTATGGCTAACTTTAACCTTAAACAAAATAAAAACTACTGAGGCTAGAGGGCTGTAATTTGGTATGTTTGATGACTGGAGGGTGGATGATCAACATAGCAATTTGCAGCCCTCTAGCCTCAGTAGACGGACGGACAAAGCCGGCACAATAGTTTTCTGTGAACTTGAATTTTGGAACTTTTAGGCTTGACACTTAAGCACTTGGACATCACTTTCCACTGTCTGTGTGCAGAGCTTCAGGTAGATCCCTTTCGTGCTTCTGAGCTCATGCAGCACTGCTGTTTTTTCCGTGCTTCTGACCTGCTGTACTGTTTTTTTTTTTGCAATGCTTCAGATAGATCTGCAGCACTGCTGTTCCTTTCGTGTTTCTGAGCTCCTGCTGTACCGCTGTCTTTGGGCAGAGCTTTAGATCTTCTGCAGCACTGCTGTTCTATTTTTGCCTCTGAACTCCTGCAGCACTGCTGTTTTTTCCGTGCTTCTGAGCTCCTGCTGTAGTATTGCTGTTTTTCTGCAGAACTTCAGATAGATCTGCAGCACTGCTGTTCCTTTTGGTTTCTGAGCTCCTGCTGTACTGCTGTCTTTGGGCAGTACTGTTGTTTTTCTGCAGACTGCTGTTCTTTTCAGATAGAGCTCTGCTGTAGTACTGCTGTTTTTCTGCAGAGCTTCAGATAGATCTGCAGCACTGCTGTTCTTTCTGTGCCTCTGAGCTCCTGCAGCACTGCTGTTCTTTTCGTGTTTCCAAGTTCCTGCTGCACCGCAGTCTCGCTGTAAATCTTCTGTTCTGCAGCAGCTGTTCCGCAGTGCTACAAGTATTCCGACGCCGTTAGACTGAGGGCGCAGCTGTTCAGTTAATGATGAGAACTTCATCAAAGAAAAGGGATCTTTCATTTCGTCCCAATTTAGTGTTCTGTAAAAGAAAACCATTGTGCCGGCTTTGTTTGTCCGCCCTTAGATCTTAAAATCTACGGGGGCTAGAGGACTGCAAATTGCTATGTTGATCAGCCACCCTCCAGTCATCAAACATGCCAAATTGCAGCCCCCTAGCCTCAGTAGTTTTTATTTTATTTAAGGTTAAAGGTAGCCATAATCTTGCATCTGGCAACTATATAGGCCAGGCCACCACCGGGCCGTGATTATACGCTGTAGCGGCTGTACAGAAAACTCAATTGCGCCGAAGAAACTTCGGGTCAGTTTTTACTTGTTAGCATTGTCTATCACTTTACACCAATTTCTTGGTTCGTTACCTGAACGTGGAATGATCAGATACGGCGAGGATAATCAGAGATTACAAGAGATTACCTTAGAACATTTGAGGGTTTGGTCACGCACAGAGAAACCCAGCGAATGAGTCACCAAGAAATCTCGAAGGTTCACAGAGATTACGTAAAAAAAATTGATATTTCGAAGAACTCTGTTGCAGTATGGTTACAAAAGGAATTGCGAGTAATCGGAGATTACCAAATAAATGTATATTTTAATCTACTAAAAATTTCAGATGATTAAATATTTCGAAGTGAATCTCAGTAAATCGGAGATTACGAATGAAATGTCTTAATCCACTAAAGAAAATTTAGAGAATTGAATATTTTCTAAATTAATCTCAAGAAATCGGAGATTACGGAGAAAATATGTCTATTAATCTACTAAAGAAAAATTTAGAGAATTGAATATTTTCTATATTAATCTCAAGAAATCAGAGATTACGAAGGAACTATTTCTATTAGTTCACTAAAAAAATTCAAATGAATATTTTCGAGAGGAATCTCCTGGAATCGGAGATTACGAAGAAAATGGGATTATTAATCTATCTAAAAAATCATATAATTCAATATTACCGAAACGAATCTCCTGAAATCGGAGATTACGAAGGAAATGCGCTTAATCTATTAAAATATCAGATAATTCAATATTATCGAAAGGAATCTCCATGAATCGGAGATTACGAACGAAAAATATTTATTAATCTATTAAAAAATCACGTAATTCAATATTATCGAAAGGAATCTCCAGGAATCGGAGATTACGAACGAAAAATATTTATTAATCTATTAAAAAATCATATAATTCAATATTATCGAAAGGAATCCCCAGGAATCGGAGATTACCGAGAAACTTCAAACCACGAGGAAATAAGAGAAATCTCTTAAGTAATCGAAGATTACAAAATAAATCTCCCAGTCCAATACCCTGAAGGGAAAAGCCCCTTAGGGGATTAGTGCCTTCAGTGCACCTCATGCGGTGCACTGTAGGCATTACTCAAGGTTCTTTGCAGCGTCCCTTCGGCCCCTAGCTGCAACCCCTTTCTTTCCTTTTACTGTACCTCCGTTCATATTCTCTTACTTTCCACCCTCTCTTAGCAATAATCAAGGCCACCGAAAAGAGATTCATCTATCGATGGTCTCAGTATACTGCTGTATGAGCCGCGACCCATGAAACTTTGACCACGGCCCGGTGGTGGCCTGGCCTGTATCGTTGCCAGACGCGCGATTTTGGCTAAGTTCAACCTTTAATAAAAATAAACACTACTGAGGAGGCTAGAGGGCTGCAATTTGGTATGTATGATGATTGGAGGGTGGATGACCAGCATATCAATTTGCAGCCCTCTAGCCTCAGTAGTTTTTAAGATCTGAGGGCGGACAGAAAAAGTGCGGACGGATGGACAAAGCCGGCACAATAGTTTTCTTTTACAGAGGGGAATAAATATTTAGAAGAATGAATTGATCACAAATAGAGATAAATGTACAGACAAGTAAATCAATCTTTTCATAAATACATAAATATTCTAATAGATAATTAAGTCTTTAGTGAAATTAGATAAAAATGATAAACAAAAATATATTTAAACAAATCAAGTGGGGATGTGGTAGTGCCGTCATTATACCTCACGCGGCGCACTGTAGGCATTGCTTTCAAGGTTCCTTGCAGTGTTTCTTCGGCTCTTGGCTACAACGCCTTCCATTCATTTTACTGCACCTCCGTTCATATTCTCTTTCTTCCATCTTACTTTCCTCTGCGCTCTCCTAACAGTTGTTTCAACATTATTTTCGGCGCTGAATGACCTCATAGGTCCCACCGCTTGGTCTTTGGTCTAAATTTTATATTCCAGTTCAACAAATAAAAAATAAATAGATAAAATTCCTTTAAAACATACAGGGATACATACATACATACATACATACATACATACACTGTACATAGTGTATGTACAGTATATACCTAGAAGCATACAATGATACTGAATTGCTTAAAGCGCTTATAGGACAAGGGTGTTTGGCATTTCTCTATGGTCACCCATTCAAGCGCTGGCCAGACTCAAGAAATTAAAGTAAAAAAAAAAAATGGAAAACCACAATATGATAAAGAAATTGATAAACACAAAAATGTGATCAGATTAGGGAACAATAGTGATATATAGAATTTTGTTTTATCTAATCAGCATTATCAGAGATTAAACGAATAATGATTTTTTTCTTCTGTTTCGTATATCTTGAAGAAGTCTCTCTCTCTCTCTCTCTCTCTCTCTCTCTCTCTCTCTCTCTCTCTCTCTCTCTCTCTCTCTCTCTCTCAGAGAAATGAGAGGATTACCAATAAACACTTATGGTAAAATCGTGATTTTGAAATGGTCATTCATGATGTCAATTTTCTCCAATTCAGTGCAACCTGCAAAATCTGTACCAAATATATTTATATATTACTTTCTATAATGCACAAAGTATCAAATACTTGAATCAAGCTCATTGTAATTCATATGAACAGTTATAACCAACCTTACATCACGAGGATTCCTCCGTTATGCGGAACTTCGTACGTTTGGCAACCGCGTTCTACTCGGGACTGCGAGTCATGTTTCTAATTTATTTGTATTTAATTTCATCTGTTCATTTCCGGATTATATCTTTGGCAAATGTTTTAGGAGGGAAAGTATGATATTATTCTTCGTTTTAAATGTTTTAGGAGGGAAAGTATAATATTATTCTTCGTTTCATGACGAATGCGCTAAAAACATGCACGCCTCAAGACTTCTGCAGGATCTACAGTAGAAAATAACAAGAAGAAGCATTACAAGGTGTACTAACCCGGTACGTATCCGCCTTTGTTCAAGTCCAGGGTAAATTCAGTGGGACGCCGTGTTTAGCACTAGCCCCTCGGGGATCAATGATATTGTTCTTTAATATAATTTGTCGACTACACAGTATAGAAATGGGTGTATATAATACTTTGACACCCGAGGGGCTAATACTAAACACGGCTTCCCATTGAGCTGCCTCCATGTTTAGTACTAGCACCTCGGGGATCAAAGATATTGTTCTTTTGTGTAATTTGTCGACCACAAAATATAGAAATGGGTGTATATAATACTTTGATCCCCGAGGGGCTGGTACTAAACACGGCTTCCTATTGAGCTGCCGCCATGTTTAGTACTAGCACCTCGGAGGAGGTGGATATAAGACCCCCTGACATTACGATATGTTCCACGGAAATAACGGCCACTGGTAAAGGGAAACTGGTCTAGACTCACTTTTGAAGCGGCAAGCACGCAAGCATTCCAGTTAGCGCCTTACGGATTTCGTCAAGTTCAGTGGGATGAGGTTGCAAGCTCTCTGCGCCCACATTCATCTTGCTCACAACCCACTACAGTGAGCTAATACCAGGTGCACAGTTCCATCGGTCTATCGTTTGTGACTGCAAGTCGATAAGAAGTCATCTCCGTACGGGGGTAGTGCCATCAGTGCGCCTCATGCAGTGGACTGTAGGCATTATGTAAGGTTCTTTGCAGCTTCTCTTTGGCCCCTAGCTGAAACTCCTATCATTCCTTTTACTGTACCTCCATTCATATTCTCTTTCTTCCAGCCTTCTCCTAACAATTGATTCATAGTGCAACTGCGAGGTTTTCCTCCTATGTAGCCTTTAAAACCTTCTTTCTGTCAGTTTCCCCTTCAGTGCTGAGTGACCTCACAGGCCCCAGCGCTAGGCCTTAGGCCTAAACTCTACATTCTGTTGTATTCTCGGTAAGAAGTCATGGAAGCGTAGAAACGTCAAAATCAGGAAACTACTGGAATATCGAACTTGATGAAAGCAAGGAAGCACAGACAAGCACGTACGCTCGAAGACACGTCCGTGGGCGACATTGCAAGTGATTGCGAGAACCTGAGTCTGTCAACTAGGCCGGCGTACCCAAGGGCACGCAACTTGACCCACATCCTCTTATTAAAGTACAGAGTACTTGCAAAAGGGGATTTTGGGATCAAGGACATACGGTGTCAGTGCATCTGAGGACGGGAAGGAGAGTGGTCATATAGACTTCACCCTTTTCAAGGGCAAATGTCAGTGATAAAGGGGCGAAAGGGAACAAAAATAGCTAGAAGGGAAGGAAATATGATAAACCTTAAACAGAAAGTCGTACACCTTTTTTTCCCTCTAAAATGGAGGGTAAAACCAGAGAGCTTGAAGAGATGGGGAAAGAAGCAGTGACCAGGTGCTAAAATCAGAGGGGGAGTATCCAGGGGAAATGGGAAAGAAGCAGACTCTGAACTGAGGGGAAGGAGGTAACAGGGTAACCATAAAATCAGGCCAGACTTGGAAGTATGGGGAAAGGTGTAGGACTAACAGGTGTAGCCATAAAACCAGAGGCTGGAAGAGAAATCCAGAGCTTGGGAGTATGGGGAAAGAAGCAGACTCTGACCTGAGGGAAGAGTAGGAGGACTAACAGGTGTAACCATAAAATCAGAGGCTGGAAGAGAAATCCAGAGCTTGAGAGTAAGAGGAAAGTAGATAGAACTGAGGAGAGAGGAGGAAGCCTGGCAGGTGTAACCATAAAACCAGATGCTGGAAGAGAATTCCAGATCTTGTAAGAGGAAAGAAGTAGACTCGGAGCTGAGGAGAGAGGAGGAGGACTGACAGGTGTAACCATACCGTCAAAAAAATGACTGTTTTGAAGTGGAGGGTCAGCAGAGCAAGTCATAAGGAGCCAGTGGTAAGAGAGAGGCAGGCATCTCGGGCTGGAAGACGGTGATTCAAGAGGTCTTTAACCTTAATGGCTACGTCGAGCATCACCGCTTATGGTGTGCACACACGCAAACCTTTCCTCCTCTCCAACGAAACCTTCGAACAGAAAAATAGATTCCCAGAACAGTTGTTGGTTCACGTGGGCGTAACAGCCCAGGTGCTTCAATAATTGGGTGCACGAAAATTCGTTAATTTTCTCGTTTCCTTCGGTAGAACAGCCACCAACAGCTAACGGATAATTGCATAATATCCAGTTATATAAATCAGCTTCCTCGCTGCTACAGTTGTAATGATTTTGTTAAGACCTCAGCAGCAGTTATTTATATACATAAGTATATATGTATATAGTGCATATATATATATATATATATATATATATATATATATATATATATATATATATATATATATATATATATATATATATATATTATATATATTTTAGGACAGGCAAACAGAGAGCTAATTCGTCACGATCTATATATAACATTTAATCTTTCAAATGTCAGAGAGAGAGACAGAGATTAATGAATCGCTACAACATAAACAAGTAAAAAATGCGCCGAAGTTTCTTCGGCGCAGTCGAGTTTTTTGTGCAGCTGCTAGAGCGTATAATCAAGGCCGCCGAAAACAGATCTATCTTCTGGTGGCCTCGGTATAGTGCCGTATGAGCCGCGGCCCATGAAACTTTAACCACGGCCCGGTGGTGGCCTAGCCTACCTTTATCGCTGCCAGGAGAACGATTATGGATAACTTTAACCTTAAATAAAATGGAAACCACTGAGGCTAGAGGGCTGCAATTTGATTATTGGAGGGCGGATGATCAACATACCAATTTGCAGCCCTCTAGCCTCAGTAGTTTTTAAGATTTGAGGGCGGACAGAAAAAGTGCGGATAGAATAAAGTGCGGATGGAAAAAAAACTAAAAAAAAAGAAAAAAATAGAAAAGGGTCGTATAGATAGTAAATAGATATACAAATAAAAGAGAGAGAGAGAAAAGGGGGTGTGTCTTGTAACTGGAAGAAAAAACATGTCTGTGACACCCCTGTCACCAGCAAGATGCCGGGTTCGATCCCAGGGCGAGAAAGAATGTTTTGGGAACCACCTGTTAAACGCATTGTAACCGCTGTTGATTTAAGCAGTGAATAATTTACCTGGCGTTGTGGCGAAGTGCATGAGTCTAGCGATCTCATCCCCCCAGATGTCCACCAACCTTTCCTTGTAAGTTCTACTCCCCCATCCCCCCGCTACTTCCTCTTCTGCAGTTCTCAATAATTATTTTTCTCTTCCGCCAACGTCTAACTGTTTAATATAGGTCTAATTTATTTTTTTTTATTTCTCATCTGTTCACTGGTGTATCTGTCTTTATCACTTATTGTGTCAGCATTTGACTATAATTCTCTTCGCATGTATTTTTTTTCTTTATAATAATAATAATAATAATAATAATTACTCCCGGCCTATTATTTTATTTTTAAATCCTTGAAGACACATCCTCGTCATTACCAGTAGTGATTGTGGCTGCCAGTGTCTTCCGGGAAGCCATTATTGTCTCATCCAGATAAATTTCAACTGAATGTCACAACTCCCTTGTATAATATATATTGAACACTTATATATAAGTTATCCCGCCTTCGATAATTTGTAGGAGATTGGAGGAGGCGAAATGGCATCATAGAGATACTTGTAGGGAGCTGGTTGGTTTTTTGTTAGCTAAAAATAAATAAATAAATAAATAAATAAATAATAGATAAATAAATAAATAACGACAATAGGTGGGTCAGAAAAGAGTTGCCAGTTCAACTTACATTAGTTTCCTTTTTACAAATTACACGCTTCAAGCTTATTTCGTTTCCAGTACCCAAGGCAAAAATAGTTCGTCCTTTTTATTCTAATTTTTTTAACTCGTCATGCCACAAAAACTCAATCCCTCCTTCCAGACGTATTTTTACAACTTAATTTGCCATTTGAGGTTTGGGTAACGACTGATAGACTTCCTTATGACTTAGACATTGAATTAGCGCTCACGTGTGCACGCACAGAGCCACAAATGTAAGTGAATTACGCGCTCACAGGTAGCCTAGACCAACTTACCTTCATTAATAGCCGGATCTAAGGTTGCAGATATGTCGTTGTATTCCAGGATTGCTTGCGAGACAAGATCGAGTTCCTACGGAGGTCAATGAATGCGATGTCGTTGCTTGTGGCGAATTGATTGTTCGTTATGCGTTCCATATTTCGGTACGAATTCGTCGTCACTCAGGGA